>NW_010197843.1:3437-4483 GCF_000695765.1 Mesitornis unicolor | reverse complement strand
TTAGTACCTAGGAAACGCTATAAACTTATCCAAGGCAAACAAGAAAGCTGACAAGGGTGCTGATTGCTGTTTTTGACGTGCCCTTAGGTTGCGATTTCAGAGAATTTCCAGGTGAAAACATTTCCAAAGTACGTCACTTCTCCAGCTATAGCTACACTGACAACATTCACTGAACTACAGCACACCGAGCACTACCCAGAATTAATTTTATATATCATAGCTCCAGCTTAAATTCCTGGATCCTGGTCAGCTTGCTGAAGACTATTTCCCAGCCCACTTCTTTTTCCTATGATTTTTAAAACACCACTAAAGTAAAAAGTTTACCTTTCATAGGTTTTGTAATTGCAAATGTTGTTCATGCTCTGTAGTGGGTCTCTGTGTTGCAGCTACTAATCAAATCCTATCATGTACCAAAAAGATGTCAACCGCATTTGAAATCTGCAGACCTCAAGGGGTTTTACATTTCTTTGTCTTAAATATCTAATTACTTTAGTGAGGGAAATGTTCAGGGCGGTGCTAATGCAGTAAAGCAATTTTCTCTCTCTGTAATTTCCCCAGCCTGCTTTTTGGCAGTGTATGTTGTTTCAAGTGCCTTGCAAGATAAACAACTTTTCGGTGCAAAACACTGCTAGGCATAGTAGAGGGTTTTTGAGCTGGGAATGCAAGATCTTCAATGAATAGTTACAACCATTCTGTGAATGGTTACAGTAAAGGGCCTCCTTCCCTACATCTTCTTGTTATTGATTAACTAGAATGGCACCGTTGTCGGTCGTGCCTGCATGCTTTATGGATTTCTTTTGCCTCAGCTAAGCCGTGGTTGCTTTTCCTATTTAATCAGTTTTAATCACTTCCTATAATTTCTTGTTTGAAAAGACTAATAGTAACTTCACATGGTGAAGAATGACACGTGTATATTAATTACACCAATATTATCTCTATCTGTCCTTTGTTTTTGTTAAAAACAAGCAGAACTGTGTGTGTCCACACCTTAGTGCAGGCAGTGTTGCTAAGCTACTGCTGTGCTGGCTGGCACACGTGGGCAGCAT
>NW_010197843.1:0-3406 GCF_000695765.1 Mesitornis unicolor | reverse complement strand
GTTCAGCAGTCCCCAAGCTGCCAGCACACGTGGTCATTTCCTTTGTGTATGTGGCAGAGGTGACATAACACCTGGGGCTCAGAGTGACGTGAAAGGGATGGCAGGATAAGAATGGTAAAACACAAAATTACATACTGCTGTTATGGAAGCAGCAGGATATGTGCATTGCCCTATCTTGTGTCCCCAAAAATAGAGTGCTTAGACTACAATAATCTTGCATGGTTAGCAAATAGTCACCCTTCCCAGCACTGGGACAAGCTGACCAAACAGCAGGTGAAAGACCACGCCTCTTCACCCCATCACCAAACCCTCCAAGCACAAAAGCCACTGAAGACCTTAGACACCCCAAGTGGAATCTGGACAACATTTTCATGCCTGAATCCAAACCCATGTGTCCCCGGCATCCAGACTGCAGCAGCCCTTTGCTGATGGTGTCTGTGAGTGCTGCTGAGGGTCCCCAGTGGCCCCAAGCTCATGGTATGGGGCCGTGTGAAGTACTGGCTGGTTCCAAGGCCAGCCACAGCATGGCATGGACTTGCTCGTCCACAGTGGGAAACCCAGAGAAATCTCCCTCCTGCCCAGCTGAGCTGCTCCAGCCTCTATCCTAGAGCTGTAGGTACAACAGACATTCCCCAAAACTGTAGCAGACCTTGCACAGAGCTACTCTAGCTGAACACATAATTTTAAAAGTACTTTAGTGCTGGAAACTGCTTTGGTGACTGTAGTGCCACATGGCTTTTGGGGAAGTGTTGTTACTAGTTTGAGCGAAGAGTGAACTAAGCTTGGAGTAGCCTAATGTAACCCTTCTGAAATGGAGCAGAATGACTGCTGTTGACCATAATGTAAATGGTCCTAATTGAGCAGATTTCAAGCCATGAAATCCACTTGTAGCATGTTTGATGTTGGCTGACAGTGTGTTTGAGAATACAAACTAATTAACCTAGAATTCACCAGTCATGGTCATTTGAATGAAACTTTTTTTTAACTGTTGTGAGGTCTCATTAGCAAGTTTAAATCCTCAAGGAAGGCACTTTTGTGTGTCTTAGTCGCTAATAATGACAACTAAAGATAGCAGAAAGGACAAGTAATTTCATTGCAAAGGGCAGAGAATCCTCTCTATTTAATGCACTTTTAATCCGATGTACAGGAGAATACAGATACATCCACAGCTGCCCTAGGGTCTGTCTCCAGGCACAGGATCTTGCCAGCCTGCTTGTGAGTGTCCTGGCATGTCAGGTACTCTGGATCCCTCCACCCTTGCTCTTTGTGGCAAGGGTTCACAGATTTTTGTCCACCATTTGCAGCACTTCCAGTTCCTTGAGGTTTGTTGGGGTTGTACTGCCTTCCCAACCCATCACATTTCTTGCTTTATTTTTCCACACATGCTTTCCTCAATGTTTTTCTGTGTCCTCTGCTCTGCCCTAAATTACACAGAGGGATCTCCTTTTCCTGTTGCTAATTTCTGATAGATGTTCAGTGGTAGATCACTTACACTAAGTGTTGCCGGTACCTGTGACAGGCTGGTTGCCTACTAGAGAAAGATCGGAACTTTCTTCCACCTTATCCCATACATGGAAGCAGAGCTACCAGCCTCATGTGCACATTTCCAAAGCTGTTATTTATTCTTCTACAGTAGCTGGCATAGCTTAAACTAGTGAAATGAGAATGCCGATGCTCCAGTAGATGAAGACCTCATCGGAGACACAGCTTAAGCCGTAAGTTTCTGTCCAGGTGTTTTCTTGGGATTAGGTGCATCTTCCTTTTTCTAGTACTAAGAGAAATGAAGGCAACCTGCTCTGAGCCTGTAACTTCAGCTGACGGCTTGCACTGGGTCACTTAGCACTGTTTTGGGGAACATTTGAGTTCTCATAAAATGCTTGTCATCCACCTGCTCCTTCAACCCCCTTGAAAATGACCTTCTGAGTTTCCTAAGAGCCAACAGCATTGGTTTTTCAGATCACAGGGAAATTACCTGTGTTTCCTTTGTCAGCTTCCCAAAACCCTTGGTGGACTGAGGCTAACATTTATTTCCATGCATCTGGCTGAGATACACATTGCACCTTGTAACCAATGAAGCTTCTTCCGTGTGACCCAACATACAGGTGTATTAAGACAACTGACTCTGCAGTCTGAAGAGAAGGCTTGGTGCTTTTAGTATATATACAGACAAGACACTTAAGGAAACCATAGCAGAATCAGGAACAACCTCTTTTATTCCTTTTTCTGTCTCCAGTTCTACAATGAAGAATGTGTTTTAAAAAATATGTCAGACATTATATCATGTATCAAGAGGATACCTTGCATGTGTAGGTTAAAAATACTTAACCTACATCTGAAAATCCCTTGAAGTGGGAGACTTAAACAGAGAAAAACATAACTTTGGCTCCCAGTAAATGTTTTGAATACTTGATTATTTACCTAGGTTACTTCATTACCCTTTAGACATGATATTTCAGCTTCATCAGTCATTTTGGAAAGGAGTCTAAGGACAAAGCCCCAGGATCTGCTATTGTAACAAAATGGATTTGTCGGTGAAAGAGAAGCCTCTGTTGTGATTAAGCTGGTAAGCTATGGCTTAAGACTTTGGACTCTGTTTCATTTGTGTTGGAGGCTTTATTTATGACATCAGGAACATCACCAAATTTTTGGGTCCCTGTCCTCTGTTCATACATGACATGTCCTTTCACCATTGCTCTGTCTGTTTCATCTATCTGAACTTTCCCTAGTGCTTGTACACCAGTGTTTCACAGGGGTACCCTGGAGCATAGGATTCATGGGGACTCTGAAAAAACACGTGAGGATGCCAGCTGCCACAAGCACACCGCTCCCAGAGGCTGTGCTGCTGTTTGTACCCATCCTGGCCACTTTCCAAATAAGGTGGCTGCTTTAGTAAGACTTCCATTTTGCCCTGCAGACAAACCCAAATCCTAGTGTAAGTTGGCTGACTGATGGCTGCAAAGAGGCTTCATGGTTTTACTGGTGACCAGTGCTTTGAGTGCAGTCTCCCCTCTGTGCCTATAAAACACACCACATTTGGCCAACCGTCCTAAGGGTCTCAGTAAGCATCATTTGACCAGCCTTCCCTGCATTTAAAGAAAGTATAAGGTGGAGACCCATCCTCACTGGACACTTTGTACCACCTCTGCAGAGCTGCATTTGAAAGGCACTGCTCTTAGAGCAAGACTTTGTCTACAGGGGAATCTTCCTAAGTAGCTTCAAGACCAGTTGATAAATAGCTAAATAAATGGTTGGGGTGTTAATTACTGGACTGAACATGTCTATTTGATTTTCATAAGCCTTAGCCTTGTGGATTTCCCCCATCCTCAGGCTGCTGAACAAAGTAGCAATGATCAGTAAAGAACTGAGGGAGTCTCTTTGTCGTGGTTTAAGGCTGGGCCGGCCACTA
>NW_010197842.1:81955-84375 GCF_000695765.1 Mesitornis unicolor | reverse complement strand
TTTCCTTACACACAGACACAGCCCGCCTGTCCTCACACACACCCCCCCGAAACCTTTCCTTACACACAGACACAGCCCGCCTGTCGCCACACAGGCTCAGCCCTCCTCACACGCACACACGGCCTGTCCTCATGTACAGCCCCACACACACACACTCAAATACCAGCTGTTCTTATATACAGCCCTCCTCACACACACATCTGTACTCACACACACAGTCACCTGTACTCGCAGCCCTCCTTGCACACCCCAGGCCCCCTCACACGCACACCACCTGTATTCATATACAGCCTCCACATACAGACACACTGCCTGTCCTCGCACACACAGCCCTCCTCACACTGCGCGACACCCCCTCACAGCTCTACCTACATCTGTACACCGCCTGGACCCCATGTACGCCCCTCCATTCCTTCACACACACGTGGAAGTCCTGTGCCCTACGCACACCGCACACATCCCACTCACACACATGTACCCCTCCTACACCATCTCCATCTGATCCCTGTGATAGCAAGGGGTTGCCTCTCCCATCCTCTCCACACTGTCACCCACTGTCCTCAAGACACTACCATGCTGGGACTTTCCCCCTTCCTTGAGCGTCAGCCCAAAAGGTGAAACGTAGATGGCCACCTTGGCTTTCTCCTACCCACTGGCCTGGGAGCGTCACCATCCCTTCTTCACCCATGTACCGCTCCTCTCCCAGCGTCTCCTCAGCAGCCCTGCAGCAGTTACATTGTTGTTGAACTGCTGTTGGCTCTAGATCGCTCTGCAAAGCGTGCGCGTTGCCACTGCCATTTCCTCTCCTACAGGAACACACAGGCTGATGCCAAATGTCCCCCAAGAAACCAGCTGACTTTGGTACGTAACACCTTTACGGCAGGTCCCCCAGCAAGGGCTGACAAAGTACAGCAGAGCAGGTGACTGGCCATCCCCTCTGAGGACTTCTTCATGCATTTGGCCAAGGCCGGATGGTGAACCCCAATGAAGAGCTACACCTCTGATGGCACCACCAGCCCCCTGGGCATGGCAGGATGTCTACACTTGCTCCTCAGCTCCAGCACAGAGCTGGAGAATCACCTGGTGTTGCCTGAGCCAGCTGTCAGCCCAGGACCCCTCCTCACAGTCAGACAGGTCATGATGGCCAAAAAATAGCCATCACAGAACTCTTTGCGGAGTAAGTGGTTGACGGCACAAATGGTCCTACCCTTTACTGGGGCTGGGGACAGCCGCTGCCTGCGCTCTCAACCTCAGTTCTCATAAAGTCCTGAAACAGCTACACAAGACCGCCCCAAACTTTGGCATCTGCCAAAATACATCTATTTGAAGAAGAACAGGGCTTTTGTTAAAATTCACTTCACATGCTAGGAAAAAAAAAACAAAACAACAAAACAAATCTCTGACAGTCCTCAGATCCCAGTAGGGCACAGGGATCTGCTTTCATGTTTCCAATGCCTGCAAGGAGCATGGCTGAGCAAGGAAAGCACTTCAGGGGGCAAAAATCAGTCAGCCAAAAAAGTTCAATGCACCGGGGGGCACCACCACGCTATTTCCTCCTTTCAGAGCCGTCCAGGGGAGCCGTCAGGAACACCACAGGGTGGGAGGCTGCCTCTCCCCAGGCTGCTTCTGCAACCGTTCTGCAGAGTAGAAAATAATTCAGTAGGACACAGAAAAATTACCCAGAATAAATATTTACAAATCGCATCATGGGGCACTCGGTAGTTGCACACGAAGAAGTGGCCGGTCACATGGCACTGACTGCTCTTTCCAGATGCTAAATTGTTTTTTAAACTATTGTAACAAAACCACTTCGGAGCTTCCCTGCTGCTCCTCTTCCAGGTTAGGAAATAGCTGTGATCACTGCTGGGGCATTGTGCAATGGGAGGGAGAGGAGCTGGCGCTGGTGGCCGCAGTCTGGGAAGGAGCAGGCTCCTGCAATACCCCATCTCCTGTCACCAAACCCTGCTCCCACGGATGCCCCCGATTCTAAACCCAGTCCTTCAAAAGGCAATCCCCTCTCTTTCAGCAAAGGGCTCGGGCAATAAACATGCCTGCAAGCCTGGCCAGGCCATGTGGAGGAGCTGGGACACTCGCGGTGACCTGTGTGCTCCAAGAACAGCCTGGACCCTGCAGGGAGCTCCCTTCACCCCCAGCTCCTTGCTCCACCAGGAGCCACCCCTCCTGCCCCCCACCTCGGCCAGGGGGAGCACAGGGATGGAGGCTGCGCCAGCTGAGCATTCCCACCACTGCCTCCAACATGCTGTATCCTGGAAACCACAGCCATGAGCCCATTTTCCACCATTTCTTCACCCTTCTGTCTCAAAATAGCTGCTTAGCTCTTCTCCTTCCTTCTCTCCACCTTCCCAGTCTTCGGTACCAAGCTCAGGTTGCACCCTGGTGCAAGCATCCTGATCCTTCTC
>NW_010197842.1:63106-81924 GCF_000695765.1 Mesitornis unicolor | reverse complement strand
CCAGAAGCACACACAGCTTCAGGCTACCGCTGCCTCACTCTTCCCCTCCTGAGCTCCCTCAGTATCCTCACACCAGCTGTGTCCATCCAACACAGCCCCCAGACCAGAAACTGGCACCAGCCTGGTCCCTGCTTGCTGCAAGGGGTGAGGACCGGGTGCTAGAGAGAGCTGCAGGAGACAACGGGTCCCTCTGGGAGGAGACATCAGGGGCAGCAGAGAGTGCAGCAGGGCTGCAAAAACCACAGGAGGGCTCGGTACCAGAGAGGAGGTGCAGATCCACCAGCTCTGCCCTGGAAGTGCTGCTGGGCAGATGGATAAATAACGCAAGGGATCCCCCCCACCAGAAAGCCACGCTGCTGGCTCCTCCTGGAGACAACTGCCCCTGTCATGCCAGAGCAGCCCCGGCTGAAAGACGACTCAAGGGACGGGTGTGTGCTTTCATGTCCAGTTTTATTAGTGTCACATTAGTACCATAAAATAGTTGACGAGGTCGAGCATGTTGCAGTTTGTTCCAAAAAAGGCTATTTACATTTAATCTGTCTTCATAAAAAAAAAAAAACAACAACAAAAACACAAAACCAAACCAAACCAAAATAACAAAACCTAGAACCCAAACAATACAACAGTGAAACAGATGGACAACTCGGGAATCTACAAAGTGGTAACGTCCCCTGGTGTGCCATGGTCCGGACACAGCTGGCAGCACACAGCCCCAGTACCCCCGCTCACAAGGTGCTTCCCCATGCCCACAGCACGTACACAAGCGGGGAGGCTGTGCCCTGGCAATCCTCTGGCCAAGGCACAAAGCAACAGCTGACTGGATGCAGCCTGTATACAGGTGCTCTTCCTTAAGGAAACCTGCTGCTTTCCAAGTTGGCATGTCTGCTCCTACCCCAGTCTGTGCCAAAGCAGCCAAGTGACCCTGCAGGAGCCAGCCCTGCCAGGAGCATCTCCCATGAGAACCCTGCTGAAGAGGCTCCAGGAAACCTCTGGGAGATGCTGCTGCTCATGTCCGGCTTTCTCCCTGCCAGGCAAGCCTGGAGGGAGTGTCACACTAAATGCCACCACACAGCTCTGCAGAGATTGCGACCCCCTGAACAAAGGTGACAGAGGCACCGCATCCAACCTAGCTTCAAGAGAGCTCCAGGGCCCCCAGCCCTTCACTGCTGCACAGCAGGACTGCCCTAATCCCAGCCTTCCCAACCTCTTGGCACATCAAGCAGCAGGAGAAGGCCACTGGTTCTGCTGCCTCTCACCAGGATTTTCTCTTTAGAGGTACCAAGTGCAATGCTGTCCACCCTGGCTCTCCAGTGCTCCCTCCAGCACACGCTGCTGGTGAGAAGCATGAGGGGCCTTTGCTGCAATCACAGGTTAAGCATGGGGTAGTGTGGTTCTCAGCCGAGTTTGATGATGGAAAGCAAATGCACACATCTCTTCCAGCCCCAGAAACCTCCCAGCCACCTAC
The DNA here is from genome assembly GCF_000695765.1 of Mesitornis unicolor. Taxonomy (NCBI): domain Eukaryota; kingdom Metazoa; phylum Chordata; class Aves; order Mesitornithiformes; family Mesitornithidae; genus Mesitornis; species Mesitornis unicolor. The sequence continues at coordinate 80,459 of NW_010197842.1, read as the reverse complement.
CCCTGCCCTCTCTGCAGGATAAAGCCATAAGCACATGCTAATTCGAGCAGCAAAACACAGCCAAGGAGACAGTGGCTCTCCCCAAACTCATATGTAATTAAGGAGGACTCTGCTGTTACTGCAGAGATGCAAACAGTAACAATTGAACTGGATGGAAACCGCAGCACTGAGCTAAAACAGCCACACAAGATGCCTGCAAAGTCACCGGTGCTGCAGGAGAGCCAGCAGCCGATCGAACGCTGCCAGGGCTCAGGTCCAGCCTTTGTCTCTGGGAAACTCAACCCAAAGGACCAGGAAGCACTCAAGGTGCAACACGACGCCATAAAAACCTTCCATCTTTCATCTGCTCGACAGCACTGCTAAACTAGGTCAGCGTCGCACAGCCCAGCGCAGCAGCGAGCCCGTTCCTGAGACCTCACCTCTGAGCGAGGCAGGGGCCCTTCGCTCAAGAGCAGCTGGGAATGAAACTGGCTGCTTTGAGAAGACACAGCCAGGGTAGAGATGAGCTCTGCGGGGAACAGGGGTGAGCTGTGGGACACAAAGGGACAGAGACAACAGGGGACACCGCCTTCAAAGCACCTCCTGGCTACAGATCAGCTCAGACGCTGCCCGCTGCATCCCCTGCCTTTGCTGCCAGGCCTAATCTAATGCAGGCAGGTGAGATAATGCCACTCTGTTTCTTTGAGTTGCACCCTCCTCACCAATACCCTCAAGAGCTGAAGATGGAGCACTGCTGTCTCTGCTCTAAGCCATCCTTTTGTATTCACCGGCTCGCACGCCACCACCTAACCCCGCCAGGCTGGCGCAGCTCTGCAGGCACAGGCCCGTCACTGCCCAGCAGCTCTCCCTGGCCCCATCCGTCAGGGTTTGCTTGTGGGAGGGTCCTTTAGGAAACTGTTGGGGAAGCTGGAAGAGTGGGAGACCTGAGATCAGTCTCAAACATGTCACCAGATACAACTCCTTCCCAAAACGGCCTGAGCCATATGCACGCTTTGACATTCATTTACCTTACAGAAACATGTTTCTCCTCCAGCCAGAGACACAAACAGCTGCACAAAGTGGCTCCACACGATACAAGAGAAACAAAAGAGGCACAACACCCTGACCAGAGCAGCACCACCAAACTCACATGCCATCCCTTGCCTCCAAGGCTGGGAAACACCACAGCCACCCCCTGGGCACACAGCTGCCCATGGGCAGGCCCAGCCTGCCCAGACTCCAGGAGGACAAGACTGAGAAGCTGGGATGTTTCCTTGCACAGGAGAGGCATTCCAGAGCAATGGCCGCTTTCCACGAGGGAGAAAGCCTGCGGAGACACAAGCCCTCAGGCATACAGAGAGTTTCCCAGTGAATTTGCTTGTACAAAGTCAGAACAAAACACAAACCAACATGAAATGCAACGAGCAGAAGTGTTTCTCTCTCATATGTTACACACACACATACACACACACAGTAGAGCAGGGCAACACATTTGATAGGCAGGACTCTGGAAATCCTGTACTAGCTACCATTTGTTTCTTTACAGTAGGTTGAAATACAAAGAGGAGCACAGTGATGGTTCCCCCTCAACCCCCAGTAAACAAAGTTATTGCAGTGGGTCAGTCCACCCCACCTCTGCAGCACTAACATGCTCCGGCACCAAGCTGCCCAGGCTGCGTGCGGCTCCTGACGCTGGAACTCAGCCCTATCACCCTTGTCACACCAGCGTGAGACTCGAGGAAGAAATCACACACTGACTAATTTCCTTTAAAAAGCCTTTTTTTTTTTAATGCAACAGCCTCAATAAAGAAAAAGAAGTGATGTGCTTATATACCATCTCCCACGCTACTGCTGCTAGGCAACGCTATACAGTCCCAGAGCACCAGCTCAGGTCAACCAAAAACGCAGGAACCGATGGACATGACGACATTCAAACCAGAGCCCAGCTTCTGCCACAGCCAAGAGTCAGCAGACGGCAGGCAGACCTGCCCGCAGGGACTTGGGGAAGAAACAGAGCATTGCAACAAGACAATATGTCCTGCCCAGCAGCGTGCCACCAGGCATGGGACCACATCCTCCTCCTCCCCTGCATGGCTTGAAGGGAATACCCAGGCCCTGGCCAAGTAGGTTGCGCTTGTGTATGAAATCAGAGTCAGTGAAGCAGCCCCTGCTGTGAGCTGTGATAGGCACTGGATCCAGCAGGGACCATGCTCTCACCTAATAACCCCTTGCTCCCCATCAGCAGGAGAAGGCCACACAGAGCACACCACCACTACCCTGCTCAAAACAACCCTGACAGTTCCCGAGCAGAGTAGGACCTGCCAAGCAGGGCAAACCAAGCCTTTAAAAACCCAAGGGTAAGGGATCAGACCAAAGGAAAAAAAAAAGAAGTTCAAAATCATCACTGCCCTAAGAAAGTGCCTTCTGGAAACGCCCCCAGAGCCTGGCCTGCCCTCAGGGGTGGGACCCAAAAGGACCCAGCAAAAACTTCAGTCCCTTGTCCTGAAATGTCAGAGATGTCTGCTCTTCCACAGGGCAAGCACACTCTGCTCCCCAAACCCCATCCACCACCTGCTCCAAGTCCCTCCCAGGCATGCCCTGGGAAGCCTGGAGAGAAAAAGGCCACATCTGCAGCACCAGGAGCCACTCAGACCTGGAGCTTGTCACACTGCCTCCTTGCAAGAGCATCCCTTTTTCCTGGCACCCCAGGCATCCCTGACAGCAGTAAGGTGTACAAAGTGAATGCAAGCACAACCAGAGCCAAGCCAACAACGTGAGACACCCAAAAATCTCACTCCATCTCCCAGGTCATCTTGCTGCCCAAGGTGGACAGGGCAAAAGCACATCCTACTGGATAAGGGATGCAATCCACAGAGAAATGCCCATGGGGAGGAATACTCAGAAAGCAGAAGGTAAGGACAACACTCATCTACAGAACAGCCCACGGGGGACTGCCTACCCCCAGCACCCTTCACTTTTGTTACAGTCTCTCCGTCCCTATGAGGAGAGGTACTGCGCGGTTCAAGGGCATGGTGAAAATGCCATCCTGCAGAGGCCCTGAAGCCAGGTGGTCTGCACCCAGCATGGGGAGGTGCATAGAGGAGCTGGCAGCAGGCTCTGGGGAGCACAGTGCAGTCACGGCAGGACAAAGGCAGCAGATAAAGCAGCCCATGCTACCTCATGTGTGCGGTTTGACAGATGGACAGGAAGGCAGCTGGACATGCAGAGCGCCTGGCTAGCTCCCAGTCCAGCCACTACAGTGATGTATCACTTCATAGACAACGGCTCCTCTTCCTGGGTTTGTTTTTTTGGCAACCTAATATTTTTTCCTCTTATTTTTTGTTTTTATTTTATGTTTGTTTTTTTGTTTTGTTTTTTTTTTTTAGAAAGCGTTAAAAAAATCTGCAGCTGTTAAAAAAAATTCCTTTCCCTTTAGAGGCTGGACGAGGTTTTATTGACAGGTAAATAATTGGTGTGAGTATGTAAATAGCAGCGACCCCACTGACGCGGTGTCCCTCAGCAGCACAGCCAGGGACGTTGTGACTGGCTCAGTTTGGTCATTGTCACAGAGCTGGGACTGGACTTCCCTTACACCCAGTGTTTCCCCAGTTCCTGTTTCTGCCCAACCCTCCTCAAGTATCACTTCAGCACAAACACCTGCCCGCTCCTGTGGCGGACTCCACACTTTGAAGGAGATCTCCTCCCCAGACCTCCCTAGCCATGCACGTGGTTTGTTTTTCAAACCAGATGATTGAACTCCCTCCAGACTCGCTGATCTCTTGTCTTTTGGCAGCAGGAAGAAAGACTGGCCATATTTTTTTTCCTAGAAACAGAGGGAAGGGACCAAACGTATCGTAACGCGCATGATCTTCCACAAAATCCGTTTGAGCTGATCCACGGCTCCCCCAGCCCACTCACACCAATGAGGTCTCAGGTTAATAAGCAGTGCAGTTTTTCAGCTATCTGCTCGTAAGTGGTAGGTGTTCTTGGGCAGGTTGCCTGCTCCTGACAACTCCCCCACGACTTCATGTTGTCAGCACATCTATATTTAAGACTGGTTTTTTTTTTGCCTTTGTTTAAAGAGGTTTCCTTCCCTTGCAGTAAACTTAACAGTTAATAGAAAAAAGTAATTCAAAAGTAATCCAAGCACATCTGTAATTAATTCTGCAGGAGAGGGCAGAGCGACGCGAGTCAGAGTTGGCACGCAATTCCTGGCTCCTGGTGTGCAGTCCCTGGGATGGACAGAAGGTCCCTCCGCTGAGCACGGCTAGAAGTTAGATTTGGAGTGTCCAAATATGCAGATGGGAAAGTGCTTGACATGAGAGGACCACTGTGCTGCCAGCTGAAAGAACTTGACGTCGTTCCACTCCACCCCATCGATCAGAACTGCAGGGGAGGGTAAAAAGAGAGGAGAGTTAGAAAATACCGAGTGGAAGTGGCCAGCCTGAAACAGCTTTGCTAGAAACCTCCCTGCAGTCAGCAGAGGGAGACCTGGCCACGTTCTTTGCTCAGGGTATGTGCTGCTCTGCCTTGTCACCCCACTGCTCTAAAAAGCCTGCAAATACAGAGGAGAAAAGCTCGAGAGCAGACCAGGTTTAAGGAGAACAGCTCAGATTGTTGTTTCAGTATCACTCACTGACACTGGAGCTCCTCAGACTGCTGATTTCAGCACCAACTGATCCAATTTCTCAAATTTCCTAAACACGCTCCACCTTCTTTTATGGGCAAATGCACTCTTATAGAGGTAGACACCAGTCTTTCCTCACTGGCACTCTTAACCAGGAGATCCACATCCCCTAAAGAGGTGACACACGTTCTGTGACCACCCCTCACACTCACCAGTCTCACTGGGCTGAGTTAAGTTAATTAAGGAGCTGACCTAAGCAGATCTCTCTGCTGTTAACAGTGGTAGGGATTATCAACTGAATGGGCTACAGGGACATTTTTGATACTGGATGCACAGCTCCACTGACGGCCACTTTAGGTCTGCCTGCAAGATGCGTGTATGGCTCCCACTGTGGCAGGCCTTGTGCCAGAGTCCTGCCTAGGGGAGCAGCCACACTCTCACCGCCCTCCGCTGTCACTCTCCAGATGTACAAAGGAAACACAGAATGACAGAGAGGGGAATGGAGCCCAGCCCAGCCCAACCCTTGTCCTCATCCAGGATTCAGAGGAATTTCTAGGTAAGGACGGCTCTTCCCACATCCCAGACCTACTGAAGCATTCCCCCATGCAGGACACATCCAAGCCCATTCCCCAGGAACACCCCTGTTACATTGGCTCCAGGGCACGGGGCAGGACACCAGGTCAGCCCCTTGCCTGGAGAACAACACTAGCAGTTGAGCCTTGCCCCACAGCCCAGTGGGATTCAAGTGCTGCACTTACCCCGCAGCATGTTCTGCTGATGCTTCGCTGTGCAAATCAACCGGCTGATTCCTTCAATACACTGGCTCTTTGACTCAACCTCCTTGTCTTTTGTTTTCTTGGGCAAAAACATCACTGGAAGAAAATCAAACCAGCACACAGTGAATCTCTGCCACTCACAGGAGCTGCACCAAGACTCGTTTGGGTTTTTGCATCTAAACATTCACATCTGAAAATTCAAACTCTGATTTTTAAACTCCTAAAATCATCTGGGCTAACAGGATTGGCCGGGCAGCCACACCACCTAGGGGGAGTCCCACATACTGCACACAGCTGCCAGGCAGCACCGTGCTCCAGCCTCCAATGTAGCTGCAGGCAGGTTTGCTGCACTAACAGACACCTGGAGAGCAGGAGGGACTACAAACTACAGGCAGCTGGTGCAGAGGGAAGGCATTAGGAGAGCTAAAAAGGGTCCAGTTCTCTGAGAATTGTCCAAATGCATGAAAGCAAAGATGTACAAACTGGGTCCTCAAAAGCTGGTGGTGTTGAACACCACTGCTCCATGCAGGGCCAGCCCCAGTGAAGAGTATTTTGAGTGTCTCAGGATTGCTTGTCACATAGGCATACCACTTAAAAAGGGTGAGGCCAGGGGTGGGAGCAGTGCTATGCTGGCCCAGTAGTGACCTGGCTGCAGCATTATGCATCCGTGTCCTGTAGCCACAGGCCCAGAAGGCTCTGCTGGCCACATCTCAGAGCCCCCAAAACCCCTGCTTTCACCAGGATTGACTCTCAGGCCCATGGGCAGGAAGATGTGACAGCCACTGGCAGTTGAATATAAGTGCAGAACTGCGTTGCTGCTTCCTTAAACACTTGTCTGCACAGCTATTCTCAATTTCTAATATGTTTTGCATTACCAAGGCCAGGAGCAAATACAGAATTATTGACAACATTTCAAATGCCTTTTCTGTTTGTTCATTTGGAGAAAATATACTCAAAGCCATGAGTTTAAGAACAGAAGATTAAACAAACAAAAAGTTAACATCAGGCATTGCACTGAGAGCATCTCGAGCTTTTCTCTTCTACCTCCTTTTGTCCCACAAAGCACTCTGTGCAAGGACATAAGAGCTCCTGTAGAAGAGCTCCATTGCTGCAGTTCTGCTCTGAGTCACGACACCTCTTGTACATACAAGCACACCTAGCAATGGCTTGGCAGGTCTGGCTGGTGCATTTGGCCAGTCATGACAGTGGTATTTTAACAGGAGGACACCGTGTCAAATCCAGGAAAACATCTCAGCTGGGGCTGCTGCCATATGCTGTAACATGATGGGATACACAGACATCCTGCCTCTGTCTGCACCTCTGTCACACACCAGCGGAGAGACCAGAGCATGGAGCTGGGGCAGACCCTGCAGCCTGTACAATTCTGGTGGTCAGGGCAGAAGCTGCCATTCACCAACACCCCAATCCAGCGGCAGCAGACTCACAAGGTACACAGGGAAGCTGTCCAGAGCAGTGTACCTCCTCGCTTTCTCCACAGCCACCCACAAATACCCTTACTCTCTCCTAGCCTTTGTTCTTTTGGGCTACGCATCTCAGTCATTCAGCTGTAAGGGTAAACACATTCCCTTTTTACAGCACAAAGAGGAACCTCCCTTTCAAACCTATACAGTCGTTTCTCATCTACAGATGGACTAGGATTTTGGGGATAAAAATATGAATAAGGTGCCACAATGCAGGACTAAGTCAGCTCCGGAGTGGCAGAACAGGGAGAAAAGCATGCATTCTTGGTCTTTGGCACCAGTAAATGTGTCCATCTTACCTTTCTTGTTCTTCTCTTTTGTCACGACAGTCATGGACATCGTTGGAGTGGTGGCAATCTCACCGCTGGCAGGTAACCTGCTGACCTGGAGAGACCGGAAAGTGCATTTCAGTGTGTTTTTGGTAGTGGAAGGGTCCTTCTTCTCCGGATCTCTCTTTCTGTCCATGGGTGGAGCTGCAATCCAGTAATCCACCTGCAGGCCCATCAACTCAGCACCGAGGCCCTGGCTGGAAAACAAGAAAATAAGGTAATTTCTGTGCAGCACTCAGCAGAGTTCCTCCCATCTGTTTTTTTTCGGAGTGGCTGCCAGTCCTGAACAGATGGTCAGAGGACAAGCGCCTGGCTCTTCAGGAAATGTTTCATAGTGAGACCTGAGAATCTCAAAAGCACAAGAAGTCATCTCTCCGTGATGCAGCCTGGGTTACATTACATGGTGGCATCGGCCTGGCAGCACAGAACTGCAATGAGCTGAGACAAGCTGACCTGTTGCACAGCCATAGGGATGAGCAGTGGGAAAGGGAGCAGATGAACTGTTTCCTAACGTGATGCTGGGTTCAGTGACACAGTCAGCAAAGGCGACCTCTGAGGTGGCCCAGAGCACTTCCAGTCATTGAGTGGGGAAGAGAGGCTGTAAGCAGCACCTTCCTTGCTGCTGCCTCCTGGAGCGCTGATGAGTGAGTGACTCCAACCAGGCACAGCATTGTTGAAATAATCTCTGAAATGAGGTGAACAAAGAGCTCGTGGATCCCTGAACATTAGGTACTCAGTCCCTAGCCTCCCTGACTTGCTTCCATCTCCTGTGTTCATGAGCTCTTTCTGTCACCAGTTGCTTCCCGTCCTGTCCAGATGCCCCACCAGGTCACACAGGACCTCTGCTCTCCCCAGTCCCCATGATAGAGTTCATAGATTCACAGAATGTTAGGAGTTGGAAGGGACCTTGAAAGCTCATCCAGTCCAACCCCCCTGCCAGAGCAGGATCACCAGACCAGGTCACACAGGAACCAGGTTGGTTTTGAATGTGTCCAGAGAAGGAGACTCCACAACCTCTCTGGGCAGCCTGGGCCAGTGCTCTGGCACCCTCACAGTAAAAAAGTTTTTCCTCATGTGCAGATTGAACCTCCTATGCTCCAGCTTGCTCCCATTGCCCCTTGTCCTGTCATTGGACATCACTGAGAAGAGCCTGGCTTCTTCCTCCTGACACTCGCCCTTTACATATTTATAAACACTAATGAGGTCATTAACATTAATGAGAGTTGGCACAGGGTGACCTTTCTGCTGTGGGCTGGGGAATTCCAGTGCCAGTCCTGTGATGTTTGCTAAACAACGGCAGATTTCAGGGCACAAGCTGCTGTTGAAACCTCCCTGCGCATCGCATTGTGTGGTAACAGACACGTGTCACCAAAACACGCTGCCAGCCTTTCTCGAGCCAGAAAAGGGAAGATGAGCAGCCTGGGAAATTCCACCCCTTGCCTGCCCCTGCCTCTCACTAGCTAACTCTGAGTGGAACAGGGGTTTGTCATTCAGCAGACCTATGGTAGACAGCCTATACTTCTTCCTGCACAATGACAGAGTGTTAAATAATATGCAAGTGCTAGACATTAACTTAATTTATCTACCAGTCTGTGTCCCCGCTTTGAGAAATGGCAATTGTTAAAGAAGATGAATCTGTGATCCTGAATGAAATATGCACCCTGTCTAATAAGAAACTTTCAAGGTAAAACAAGGACGGCTCATTGCTAACGTCCTCTCAGCACATCATTTCCTTTGCCGTTTATTCCGCTGAAAAGCAGGACTTCAAAGTGGAGTTCGTCTTTGATCAACAAAACCAGGTTTTGGGTTCTCAACGCTATTTCAGATGTGAGATTCCTTATGGATAATGTTTTAGAGATGCAACTTTAGATTTTAAGGCTCCTTTGCATCACATTTCTTGTATCAGTTGTAAAGACAAAGCATCCTAATATTCACTATGCCCAGGCAGGAATTTCACGTGGCTTAATCTTCCAGTCTGGGTCACCCTACACCTCCAATGCTGTCACAAACAGATCAGCGGAGATGCAACAATGTCGAACCTAAACCTCCTCATTTCTTGATGATTTTCCACACAGCACAAAACCAGAAAGTACCGGATTCCTAGAGCCACTGTGTCAACTTCAGATATATTAAATCCATGGCTCACAACTTTAATAGCCTGCACTCTTGCATGTACAGGTTCCCAAACCACTTCCACCCTTGGAAAGCCCACACAGAGCTCAGACATGACAAGTCAGCTCTGCTGGCCAGAGCCTCAGCTCTCTGCACTGCCAGCCAGCTGCCTTGGGTGAGCAGGACTCTCCTGCCACCAAACCACAGGGGCCAACAGGAGAGTCTTGGGGAACTGGGCCTCCTGACACAGGCTAATGGCCACTAACACCTTCCAGTTGCTGAGCATCTGCTAAACTGGGACTTTCACATTTCCATTTCCTCTTGTTAAAAGGGAACTCTCAAGCCAGTTCAAGAAGTCAGAGGTTAAAGGTCCCTGAAGGGCTCTCTGGGGTGGTCAGGAAAGGTCTCCATTCTGCCTCCAACAGCGACAGTAGGAGATGCTGCTTAGGGAGTGCACGTGAATCTTGTCGTTAAATGCAGAGCATTCCCCTGGACTTCCACAGCCTGACAATCACAGGCTCAGGGATGTTAGAGAGGACATCCCTGAATCATCCTTTAGTATCCATTAGTGGATCTGCCGTCCATGAATTTGCCTAACCCCTCTTTCATCTGCTGATCCTGTTGCCACGGAAATAGCAGAGGAAGACGTGGTCTCAATACACCTTTCCTGCTGTGTGTGGACATCTCTTCCTATCTCTCTTTTAATTGACCTTTTGCCAGTGTCATTGCATGCCACCAGGTCTCGTACCACAGGTTTGGTGAGTGACAGTTCGACATTCAATAAACCCATCATCACTGTGATTTTGCAAAACTTGAGTGGCTTACATCTTTCTCCTCCTCTCTCAAACCACAGAGTCTGAGCACTTCTACTCTGCCCTCACAAGACTACTGCTCTATCCTCTTGATCTTGTTAACACTCCTGAACCTTTAACTTCACCACAGGCTTCTGGGTACCAGAACTGCACACAAAGTGTTAGACAGCTACACCACTGTTTCGTGCAGTAACAAAGTAAGAGTCCTGGTCAGGGCAATTCTTTACCGGCAGTTTTCTAGGGGTCTCCTCTCTTCACCCCTAAAAACTTCAGTTAAGGCAGACCTTCATGGTGCCTACAGGTGTGGCCTCCTTGCTATCCTGATATGTTTTCAGGCACACACATCAACGAGAATTGCAATTCCCTTATGCCATCGTACAACTGCTAGCTTTCCCCTCAGAGAAAAAGTTCCCTCCAGAGTCACTTCAACCTTACACTCGCTTGGTTCTTAAAAACATAAGAATCATGAGGGATTAGGCTAGCACCCACATGTATTAGGGTCCCAAGAGAATACACTCTCAAAGGGAAAATACCATCAGTTGGACAACATGAACCTTCCCAAACAGGCTGCCACAATTGCTCACTGGAATCAGGGTTTCTGTCAGACTACCAGAAACAAGGTTGTCCCTTCAAGTACAAGTGTGTCTGCCCTTGAGAAGTGCAGCCTTCCCATCAGATGCAAGATCCCCTCTGCTCTCCCCAACCCTTTGTTGGTCAGTCACTCCAGAGGCAAAAGAGGTGAAGGGGAAAGGTGAAAACTTCAACTTTTTCTTTTGAAGAGTTGTCCTCTTGAAGAGTTTTCCTCTCTCACATATATGTCAGATAAGACAGCCAAGAGAGCTGTAAGAAGTCAAAACATGCTTTACCTTGAGGACGAGAAGCTGCCTGTGACAGATGGTGAGGAAGGTGGTGTGGGAGAGGCTTCTTTCACAGCAGGAGACACGGAAGGTGGGGTAGAAGAAAGGACACTGGAGCTTGAGGGAGCTGCGTCATCAGAGTCACCTTGCAGAAAAGAAATCAAACTGTTTGTCTAGGTTCGTCTCACGGCCCAGCACACGGACGCTGGGTTGGTTCAGTCTCTTTGCTCACTCTCCTGCTGCACAGGCTTTGTTCAGACTCAATCCAGAGGTCAGCTACCCATTGGTTAAACCACGGGACTTCCTGTGTCTGGCTAAGAGGCAGACACATTCACTCTCTTTTGGGCTCCCTACTTGCCATCTGCTCTCCTTGGGTTTGCTCCCAGCTGATTTTGAGCCTCCTGCACAGTCAGAACCCAGCCCATTGAACCCCACTGGGGAATCTCCTCCCACAGCCCCTGCAGGGCAGCACCACTCAGACTCCTGGAAAACCCAGTACCTCTGGGACGATCAACACCAATCTCCCCATTCCCTTAGCTTCCACTCTCCACAACCAAGGCATCATTCCCTTCATATTGGTGTTTTAGGATGGTGGGAGCACTGTGGCAGCAAAAAGTGAACCACACAAGGGCTGCCTCCACACACAAACCTATGTGTAACCCAGGTCACAGGCGTCTGGGTTTAATAGTGAAGCAATATAAGAAATAATCCCAATAGATGAGGAAAAAAAATATTCCTTACTAGCAGTGTGTATGACGGAGGAGAAAACAAGTTCACATTGATAAAACAGCACTACCCCACATCCATGTGTGTAAGCAGGCAGTACCATGTAAACCAGCTTTGCACTCTCCCATTAAAATAAAAACAACCAGATCTAAATTAATTGTCAGATTGGCAAACTGGTTGCCTATCATGGAGTTCCCAGTGTTAGGCACACATTTGAGATTGAATTTTTTAGGCAATTGAGCCCAGTGTAGGGAGACAGGCATGAACTTCCGAAGAACTCCCTCCCCAGTTTGGAGCGGGAACCTCAAATAACCACAGTGGTGAATTCACCCCGCTGAGAACACATTAAAAAATGGGTGTTTGCACATATATGAGTGGAGCTTCTCTTGATGAGGGTGTGGGAACTTCAGCTGGCCTGAAGCTTTTTGTAAAGTGACAAGAAAAAGGGCCTATTAAAAGAGAGAGGCCTCTCTGAGGACAGACATCTGGGAGTCAAGGCAGCAGAACTGGGAGCTAGTAAAATCCAATTCCACCTTACAAAACTCCAAGACATCAGCAATAGACAAGATGACTCAGCCTGTGAAGCCAGGCTCCCACCACCCGTATGACACAGAAAGCACACACCAGACGCTTGTTACCTGATGTTGCAGAAGATTGTTCCACTATTCCAACCTTCACCACCTAAAGGGGGTAAAACAGAAGAGCTTCATGAAACAAGAGTCCTCTGAACTTCAGGAATCCCCAACCCCCAAACTAAGCTCAACCCTACAGCCCCCTTGGCACTGTCCCTGCAGTCAGAGTAGTGTTTAAGTATGTTAAAAAGTGGAGCCAGAGAGGTACCAGCAGTGTCCAGCCAAGCAGTACCAGCTCACAATCCTTCCCTGACTCATACAGAAGGCAGCAAAGACCCTATGGAACTGTTGCAGACCTGAACAGCTCAAAATAGTCCATCATGAGCCCCAAGCTATGGCAACTATAGTGCCTGTCTGTGACACCTGTGGGAATAGGGCAGGAAGGAGAAAGGAACATAAATATTGCTTTGATACACCTGCTAATTACAGACATGTTGCTTCTACTGCACAAGTGCAGCCACTTCTAGGGTGCAGGACAGTTGGGGTTTGTCAGGAAACCACAAAAGAAACAAAGTATAGTTTCTGATCACAGTTTTCTGGTGTCCAAACAAGGGAAGTGTCTGGCAAAGAAGGCTCCTAGCAAAGCCTCGTGGCACAGACACAAATAAACAACCACATGGACAGGTCAGAATGATCCCAATCACACTATAATAACGATACAAACGTGTTATGATATGGCCAACCACCAGCTGGTACATTTAGGTTAATGATAAATGCCACTGGAAGTTATTTGTGGAACAGAACATGCCACAGACACAAGCTCCCAAGATCACACTATGCCTAAAATGATCCTTGGTGATACAAAAGTAGGGACTTTCTGTAGCAATAATCTGCTATGGTGCACAGGGACCATTACTCTTAACACCACAGAGGAGAGATCCTTCTCGAGGTCCTTAAGAAACCTGTATCCAGGGCTAATGTCTACCATACATAAATGCTGACAAATGAGAAAAAGCTGTAAAGGGATCTCAAGTCAATAAAACCTACTTTAGAAAGAGAAATGATGCTACACAGTCTATTTAGTTTGAAAACAGAAGATGGTTAAGTTCAGAGATGACCACGTCTAGACTACAACTCCAGGGAGTAAATTTTTGTGCTCCAGGATCAAGAAAAACAACTTAATCATTAGAAGCAAAAAACTTTGCACTGGGTGGGTATATGCTAGATCTCAGAGAGCTGTGAGGCTTGGAAAAGCCCTTGTGAACTCAGCAGCCTATGCAGAGGCTCCCTTAGGGGGCACTGGCTTGGGAGCAGGCAGCTGCAGCTCACTTTGGTCAGTCTCCATCCAAAGGGCAACAAATCAGGCTCTGGACTCCAGCAGTCATTTGTGCATTTTGTGTTACATGCCAAGAGGGTGTTGCACAGACTGTAACTGGCTGTGAGCAAGAGGAGGTGAGGCAGAAGAGTTAGGGGAAGAACAAGCAACATAGAAATCTGTCTACAGCCACCTTGATCTGCAAGCCAGAGAGGAAATCCCTTTTGGCCTTTTCCCCCTTGCAGGCTGACTGAAGATGCTCAGACCCATGGGAGGAAGACAAGGTTAAACACTTTCCCTTCCCTCTACTCAAGGAGGTGCCTGAGACTGCTGCAGTCCCAACAGTGCCTCCATTCAGGAGCTGCTGCAGCAGTCAGCCGCCTTTCCCTTCAGGAAGGGTGCATCCTGTTAACTCTCCATGCAAGTGGATGTCAGTGCAACGCAGGCACATGATCACACAGCCTCACCACCTGACCCTGGCTTTGCATCCAACTGGCCCCTTGCGAGGCTCCACTCCCATCACTTCAGAGCCCGGCTGAGCAGCATGGCCCTGCCCTGCTTGCTTCTGACTCAAAGACTGCACAGCCCAGCAGCAGGATATCAGTTTTTGCACCCTAAAAGCCAAGAGCCCAGCCCATGTCAGGAATCGCTCCCTCACTTCCTTGGCCAACAGCTCCAAGCAGGCTGCAGCTGAGAGAGCTTCAGTGTTCGTGTTCAGTTTCAGACTGAGACACTTGCAATCAGCCTCTCGGAGTCCCTTCAGGTGTTCCTCATGGGGTGTTGCTGTGTCAGGAACACTTCAGAAGCAAGAATGAGCAGCGTTGATCTGACCCTCGCCACCAGCTGACACAGTCTGATTTCAAGGCAAGTTTTTTTGCAGGTTGGCAGTGTTATGCACACAGAGCTGTTCACTCTTCCCACCTTCAGACAATCAAATCCAGACTGGAAAAGCATTACTAATGTCAGGACAACGATAATTTCAGAGCAACTGGACAAACACTGAGCCCCATTTGTTTGCACATAGCACTGAACTAAATCAGCCCCAAAGAAAAGCTTTGCAGAGCCTAGCGGCTATAGTGAGATGAATCCAGGCGCTTCCAAGCCCTTCTGGGCTTTTCCTGTTATTGGGAAAGGCAAAACAGTTGTTTCATAACAATGGTTCTTCACCAGCCATTGCAGTTCATGGGGGAGACAAGATCACAGCAAAGCTCATCAGCAGGGAACAAATTGGGAAGATTCATCTCTCCACTTTAGTGGAAGATCTTTTTCCTTCAACAAAGAAAAGTAGATTGTCATCACTGGAGCACTGCAGAGACACACTCTCACTCTGAAGAGACACCAGAGTGAAAGCAGGGCCAGCCTGAAGGCAAGAGAGACTAAGCTCTTTAAATGCCTTGGGATTTCAGATTAGCTCTGATGCACTGATGGGGATACAAACGGAAATGCACACAAGTCAGCTTAACACAGAGAAGGCAGAACAAGACAGAGAATATGCAAGAAAGAGAAGCTACAAGAGAGCAGAAAAAACTGTGAAGAGGACATCCATTAGCTGAAGAGCAGTGAGGGGATAGCCTTTTGGCTGCAGATCAATTACTTTATACCTAGAACTTGATTAATTGAACAGCATGATCAAATAAGGCGAGGTAAACGAGAAAAGGCAATGTACACAGTGCACAAAACACACTGACAGAAGCAAAACCAGACCCCTGCCTAGATACTCTGCATTTGGCCACCCAAGCTGGGAACATTTCAAGATAAGGATGGGAGGAAAAGCCAGGGACTGCTATCCCAAATACATATTCACACAATAAAGTGTATTAAATAGCTACTGCCCCACACTCAAACTTAATAGTGGTGTAAACAATCTCCATGGTGGGATGTAGTCTCTGCTTCCCAGGAGTGGGTGGGATATTAAGAGGACTGGAGACCTTTCACAAGCAGCACACAGAGGACTGACACTGGAATAGCAAGTTTGGCAAAATCAATCCCCCAGGGCCATGCTGGGCACAGCAACCCTGAGGTCACGTTTCCAGGAACACACCAGCTTCCTCTGCACATGGCCCAGCAGCAATTCTCCACCAACCAGGTGCTTTGGTCTGCAGCAAAGACAGGCTGTGGGTCAGAGCACTTCAGCATCACGCTTTCCTCTCTGTATTGAATGTACAAGGCAACAGCAGGGCTATGGCAGGCATGCAGCACAGAGCTGGTCAGAGCCAGCTGCCTGGAAAGTAAGAGACACCCTGTAATTTGTTGGGGGATCTTAGAGGCCTCGTGACATACCAGGCAGTTGCATCCAACATTAGATGCTCATGCTGACACTGCTTTAGAGCACCCAGTGCTCCTGCTGTACTCCAGAAACCACTTAAGTTTGGGTTTACACTTGTGGACACACTCTAGCTGGCTTGAGACAGCATAACCAAGAAAACACTCACCCCGACAAAGGGAATGAACTTCTGCGAAGATTCTTCGTCAGGGCTAAAGGCAAAGAGAAAAGAGTTGTTAACAGCTTACTCCCACACTGGTCACAATACTCACTTCGTATGTTGCATTCAAGCATGCAGCAGGGACGGACAGTATGCAAGCACCAGTCCAATGTCTCCTCTCAAGGCCCCCTGCCAGCACGCTAAGAATCCGCATGGGTGGGGAAGAGCACGCAGCTTACGGCACATCTCTTGGGGGAAAAGGTCTCTTCCTCCCTCCCTCACGCTTGACAGAGAAACATGCTTTAATGGCATGGCAGTCATTACAGACACACGACCTCCTACTGCAAGGAAATGGATCTGTGCCACAACACCACGGAGAACTGTGCATTACTTACTAGTACCTGAAGCGCTCTGCACGCACGGCCTTCACGCGTCCCACCTTTGGAGTCACGTGCCATGCCTTGCATATCCCAGCATCGCTAAAGCAGTTAGCCTGCCACGGGGTTACAAGCCGTGTCACGTGGTTATTTGTATAGCACTAGCAAATACATGTACACACACACACACACACACACAGATATGCGTTCCCTGCCACTGGGAGCTGGCAGTCCCTCACACAGGCACACTAGAGAGGTCAGGCAGCAGAGTACACCGGGCAGATCAAAGACACCAACTCGAGAACAGCAAACAGCTAAACCAAACCGAACAAAACACACGCCATGTCCCAGAAACAGCTGAAGACAACACTATGCACGTTTTGAAAGCACGAAAGCATCAGCCTCTCCTGCTGTGGCTCTGCCCAAGATTCAGAAGCCAGAGGGTGAAGAAAGACCAGCAGCAAAGGCCACAGTCAAACCTAGCAAGAATTAGGGAGAGACTCAAAGATGACGAGGGGGAAGACCTGAGGAAGGCAGGCTGGGAGGGCCATGGAGCCACTGCTCCCTTCAAGGGCAACACAGATGAAGATGGACCCCACAAGGCGAGGAGGGGACTGCAGGAGCAGGTCCACGTGTTCGGAGGAATTACAGTTTAGCAGTGGACGTGACTGCACAGGCAAGACACAAAGTTTCTCAGTGGCCAAGCACAGGAAATGGGTAGGAAGCAGACAAACACTGACATTTCTCATGTTTCTCTTTTTGTGCATCCCTCAGTGCTTGGAGCACTGCAATGTTCAGAGAAAAACCACCCAGCATTGCCTTCATCCTGAATACTGCTGGGTGCAGCACTAATATTTCAGGAAAGCAGGGATTTCTGTGCTGTTTCCAACACAAATCAGAAATGTACCAGGCGCACAAAGGTTGCCAACCACCATGATTAGCATGGGCTGGACAGTTTCCTCTAAGC
>NW_010197842.1:21954-63075 GCF_000695765.1 Mesitornis unicolor | reverse complement strand
GCTGGACCTTTCCCTCTAAGCTTTATGGAAGGAGTGGCAGAGCTGCAGCAAACACGACTCAGCCAGAGCTTTGTCTTGGTCCAGTGCAGAATGGGCTTTTGCAAACAGCCTCTCACTTTGGCTCAGCTCTGCTTACTCAGCTCTAAGGCAAAGCCGGGGGCTTTGCTCCCTTCCTGCCTCACAGCCCCCAGCACAGCACCTTCATTCCTCCCCCAAAGCACATGAAAAAATAACCCAGTCCCTGAGTCTGTGTTGGAAGCCAGAAAGGTCACATCCTTCCAACCACAGCTGCAGACGCCCCAGCAAATAAATCTCCAACAAACATGACATTTCCAGCTCCAGTTTTGCAAAGAGAAAGGAGAAACCCACTGAGCTGTTGGGAGAAGCACAGAACAGAGGCTCAGCTTTCTTCTCGTTTCTTCAGTTCCATGGGCTGACAAGCAGGCAGAAGTGAGTCCTGCTGACCAAGCGAGGGAAGCACAATAGTCACCACAGTCATCTCAGCTACTGGATGGCTTTGCTCTGAGCTCTCAGAAAACAAACTGTGCCCATTCCAGCAGAAAGCTCATTCTTGTCCACCCTGGGAGATCACACTCCCACTGAGGAGAGCTCAGGAACAATTCTGAAATAAATCATTTGCTTCAGTCACCATTTATCACAGCTCACAATGAGGCACAGACTGTTCCTGAAGCAATCCAGCTGGATTTCAGCTCGGCTAGGCTAGTCCTGTCACACGTCCTCTTGGGAACTCTGATCTTGCATATGTGCCTCTGAAAGTGCAGCTTATCAGAAGAGCTGCTCTTCATATGGATGGAAGGAGAGATGAGGTGATCGTGCTTGTTCTCCACTTACTCTTTCATGCTCTTTCCTGATTCTTGTTCTTCGGGATCCCAAAATATTAAACCAGAATCCTCTCACCTTCACAAAGGTCTCTTCTATTCCTCCTACCACAGCCCTGCAACTAAAATATCCCCTGTCCCTGAAAAGGCAGCTCCTTGTTATTACCTACACTGCACAGATTCCCAGGCTGCAGAGGTTTTACCCCCATGGTGATGTCCAAGGTACTGGTTCTGTCCACAGAGGTTCTGAAGGCCCTGGTAACTCAGCTATAATTTAAAGCCAGACCTGATCCTGGTTTGTGATTTTTAACAGTACTACTGATACTTCATCTCTGAAATTTGGCGGGGGTAGGGGGGGAACAACAAAACAACAACCAAACAACAACCAACCCCCAAAACCAGACCTATGCAGAGAGGCTAGAAAGACAATCTTTAGCTGGAATGGGAAGTTTCCCAACTACTATTTTGCTTGCATCCACCTGCAATCAGTCCTTCAAAAGTTAACTGTCCAGAATTGGACTTGGAGGCTCCCTCCCTACCCTAGAAAATTAATTCAGATTGAACAAAGACATACAGTCAGACTTATGTGTTTCGGGACCCTCAGAAAGGAGAAGCCACCACATCACCAGCAGTCACCCACCTGACAAAGGGAAAGAATAATCTCTCTCACTTCTGGGGCAAAGTACAAACGAAGCTGCAAAGCACTCAGATATTACAGTAACAGAGACTGAATAATCACTTAGAGCAGTTATACCAGTTATTAGTATTTTCATAAGAATTCATTTGCAATTTAAGCAACCCAAAAGAGATTGAAATGTAGCCAAACACCTGTGATTTCTTAGCAGGAGGTTCTCAGGTGCTACCTTTATTCCAGGCAAGTCCTGCAGGGGGCCAACAGGAAAGGGGAAACTTAAACTGCTGAAGGACTAGCGGGTCTCTAAGTGATTTCAGTCCAGGCACCAACAACTCTCCAAGGCTCATCTTGGTAGGAAGCCTCTGTCCTTCCCACTGGACAGCCATAACTCTGCCAAGTGTGTGTTGTCTCTTGGTGGGCTCTCTCTGTTCCACCAAGTCTCCAGTGGTCAAAGCAAACAGAGGGACAAAGCAACTCCAGGTCCTCATGACACATCAGATTTGCATCACCTCTGCTTTCCCATGAAATTCCCATCCAGCACCCCTCACGTTCCCACAGGCGGCTGGACATACTTAACAGGACACCCGGCACATTTTTTGAGCCTCGACTCTCCTCTGCTGCGCTGCTCTGCCAGGCAAGGGGCAGCAGTAAACGCCTGTCATGTTTCCACTGGCTGCACAAGGAGGTTCATACAGCCACAAGCCAGGTGACAGAGGTCCTACTGAACCAGAGGAGGGACTGGGTCCATCTTCATCAGCTGTGCTCATGTTCAGCAACTGCTGCAGGTTGTGTTTTAGAAAGAGCATTCAGAGAAATGTCCTGGACTCTGCCTAGCCACTGCCCTGCAGTCAAAGACGCAGCAGGGAGAACACAGTGTTACTCCTGCTTCCTATCGCCCAGGAAGCCATGCTGGTTCACACTCCAGCTGAAGGCACTTGTGGTTCCTGGCAGCAAAATTGCTCTACAACACATGAGAGCGAAGAGTTTTTGGGAGATGTGTAACTAGGTAGGAAATGACCCATCCCTTGCCGTGACAAGCAAGCAATACTTTTATTTCCAACAGCCAAGCTGCTCCCCAGATTCATGCAAGGGTTATCCAGAAGCCACACGGTGTGAGCTGTGCTGGACACTGAATTACAGTGGGTGACACCAGCCCAGGTTCACAGAACTGATCAGCAATCCAGCTACACTGGAATGAGCATCTGCCGAGTGTCAGATCCCAAATCCACAGGGTTTCATTCAAGAAAGTAATGCAGAGAGATATCAACGTTGATAATATACCCTTCCTCGTGAGAGGCCCACGTCCACCACCATGGTCTCAGCTCCCCAGATGCTGCCTGGACTGCAGTGTTTCTTGACAATTCAGTAACCACTCATTCTTCCAGTGCTCACAGACAAAGTCAGTCACCCAGTGTAATGCAGAGGAGCTGAAATGGCAATTCATTTCCTTCCTGAACCCTTTCCTCACTGCCAGCCCCCTTGACTTCAAGTAAGGTGAGCAGATGCTCCAAAAGAATGGGACAAAGCTTTCGCACCATTGCAGTCCATCACAGGCAGTACATGCGCCAACCTTTTGCCATGACAAACAGAACAAGGGGATGGGAAGGAGAGCGGAGGTAAGTCAAAATAGGGATAGCTGGCAATAAAGTTATAAAGCAGCTCATCACACGCAGCTACATCCTAAAGACTGGTTTGGCTTTCCTTGGACCACTAGGGCTTGTTTAACAGAGCAAGTGCTAGGATACTGGGAGATTTGCCTTGCAATGAATTAGTAGGTAGGGATGCTGTTTCTACACAGACCACTGCTTTGAAAGCTGGCCTTGGAGAAGCCATTCACCTCTGGCCTTAAGGGACAGGGAGTTGTAGTAACTTTGTGAACCGAGGACAAAATAAACAATGTCCAACAATCACACGGTTTGAAGCAGGGGACCCTGCAGAGCAAGGTGGTCTTGGAGGCCCTCTGAGAGCACAACTCCCCTGCTAGCATACATCTGTCTCCTCTTTCTTAGGCCCAGAGAAGTCCCATACGTTTGGTATAGCCTGTCAGTAAGAGATTAGTCCTCCATTTTTCTTATTGCAGGGCGAAGACTCGCTGGTCTGCACTTGGGCACTGCATGGCTGAACGCCACCCCGAGTCACCCAGCGCTGCCCACAGCACTCCAGTTCCAACAGATGGGCAGTAAAAAGCCTTTGCTCTGTCCTGATCCTTTTGGAGCTACACTAAATCCTCTGATGGCTGTGACCAAACAGCCAGGATTATTGAGGAAGTAGGGAAGGAAAAAAATCCTACCTTCTCAGTGTTTTACTGCTCAAAGCTACTCTCTCTCAATAACTCTTTCACTTCCATTCAGTCTACACCCTGGGAACCTGTATGTGTGGTCCAAAGGCAGGACAGTAATTTCAAACGTGTTCTGCCAGCAGATGCCATAATTTCAAAGCAGTGAGCAGAATTTAACCTAAAGCCCAAACTGTGCATCCCAGACCTGCAGGAACTGTTAAACAAGGCACAAAAGACCAGTTCATGGGGGAAAAGATGTAGGAGACAGGAGAGGGAACCTAAAAGGAACCGATACCTTATGGCAAAATCAAAATGAAAGCTCTTTTTCCTTTTCAGAAAGCAACCAAAGAAAAAGATAAAAATGTTATTATACTTACAACAAAGCGAAGCATTCATTTAGATAGTGCTAATGAAAACACAATTTTGGTGATGTTTTTCACAATATCCTCCCTAAGTTGCTGCCAATGGCAGAGAGCTGCACTTCTAAAGCAAGCCACATGGGGAGACAACTGCCCATCACTGCACGGGAGAGTTTTTGTTCCTCCCACTCACTCTCCTGTTTGCTCATGGGGTACTTGGCTGAAAGTAGAAGTTACTTCCAAGCAGACATAACAGAGATACTAAGAGATTGCAGGCTATGCCACAAGTCTGACTAAAAGTCTCAGCGATCTCTCTCCCAAGTAACCTTCTGCAGGGTTTGAGCCTGATCTAAACTTCTCAACAGCCTCAGGCATGGCACCACCAAATCCAAAGAGTCCAGAATCCAAATGGATGGGACCAGCTTGGTAAAATGGTGATGCACGCTCCAGGGAGGACTAAGGGCGTGCGTTGCTGAAGCACATTTAAGATGTTTTTCAACAAAGTACCAAATTGACCTTTCTGGGCACATCAGAAACTCAAAATCGTTACATGTCTGTTAATGACAAAAATGGACCTGTAACAGAACGGAAAAGACCAGTGCAGAATCCAGCAACTGAGGGGTGCAGGGAAAGAACAAGGCAGCCACGAGAAGGGGTTCACACTGCACTAGGGTCTGAATTCCATATTGGTAGCTAAGGTAGGTCTTTACACCAAAAACAAAATCAAAGATTGAGGCTGAGAGTTTCGAGTACCCTGTGGCTCTCCAAACTTCACCTTTATCAGGGTAAAATTACAGACGTTCACAAATACTTGAAGACAGTGAGCTCTTTTTAATGGACTAGTCAGTCTGGAAGTGTTTTCCCTAGGAGAGCATGAAGAATGGATTAAATTCTACTGAATTTCTGCAGAGTAATGAAGAGTGGACACAGGAATGGAAAAGCAATATACAACAAACATTTCCAAAAGGAGGGGAAAAAAGTAATTCTACTGACACCTTTAATTCCTCCCAGTCCTTATGCAAAGGAGACACCAACGAGGGATATTAATGGACCAAAAATGAAAGATCCGATATAATATGGGAAGGGTAGTAATTAACAATTAATATAATTCATGCCTCACAGGAGACTCCTAGTCCTTAATCAAGAAAAATCACATGAGCTGAGTGTTTATTCCGCTCTCAGAAATTACTGGGATGTGAGTCGGAGTCTGTTTTTCTCCTCTGTGCCTCAGAAGCAATGCATCTCTACCCTTCAGTGACAGTTACTCTTCCTGAACCATGGCCACATGAGGCTCTACATACTTCTGAATCTGGCTTTTAGACCCCAGTCCTCCCTTCTACAGGTTGCTTATCCCTTAAGAAAAGTTGAAATAAAACCTGGTGAATGTCTGCACTCCCCAGTAGGAGTTCTGGTAGCCTGCAACCAGCAATCAACAAGGATTTTGCCTCCCCCGTGAGAAGCTCTGCTATTTACACTCCAAAAAAAAAGAAGGGGAGTTCAGTTCTCTCAACACTGGTGTGAAAACGCCAGGTCTCATGGAAGGTACTCTGTGGAGGAATGCTGCAGTCCAGACTTACACACCTAAGGTCTCCATGGTAAGGGAGAGATCTCTGTGATAAGAGATCTCAGGAACCTAAGCAGATATAACCTGTCCACCCCGCATCCTACCCAGTTCCCACCCTCCCCAAACCTCTCAGATATTCAAAGAAATCACTGCACTTAAAGTAACCACTCTGTTGTAGGTTCACTGTTACTTAAGTGGGACACATCACTGGGTGCAGGCTACAGTATAGCTCCCAAAATGTTTGCAGTTTGGAGTGATTTTAAGAATGCTGGCACACAAGATGAGAAAAGCACTTTGCCTTCAACCTGATGACACTCACTTCTGGAAAGTCAGGATTACGTTAGTGACTTACCTTTTCTGCTTGTACGTCAGCATCGCTTCAGCAATGGGCAACTGGTGTGCACAGTTTGCCCCTGCAATATACTGCGTTATCCGGGAGACAACATCAGGTGTTTCTGGAACTGCTATGGAACAAAGAGAAAATAAATTAAATGACTTCTCAAACCATCACCAGCGCTGTCCTCCATCTGCTCACCCAAGCAGCCAATGGTACCCAGCCAGCTGCATTTGAACTGCATCTTCCAAAGGAAGCACTGCAGCTTACCCCAGAGCACTGTAAAGCTCTCTGAGGAAAGCAAACATCCTACAAGAGCACCAAGGTAAAAACATTAGGAAGGCACACTAGATACACAGATGTCTGTACATGGCATTATTGATTGAATTATTATGGTTACTTTGTATTTGTTAAAATGCTTTTCTTTGAAAATATGTGCCTGCCCAGACATGTACCCTGCTTTAGACTTCTTTGTACCTTGACTGTGGGTATCTGCTGAAGAAAGTGCCTAGCCCATCTCTCCCAGGGCCTTGGCGACCTGCTTTGCTAACACCAGCATTTGAGTTACCTGATTTCCTAATGAACTCACAGCCTTGCTGACTTTGTTGAAAAGACAGAGGCGAGCAAGGGTAGAAGAGCACAAAGCGTAGCAGCAAGTATGCTTCGAGCCTGTAAGAGTGTTTGATTCAAGCTGAAAGGAAGACTTTCCCTAAACGTCTTCCATATTTCTTCCACATTTCAAAGAGCCTCAAACATGAGATCAAGGGAACACAAGTTACCTTCACCAGGCACTTCCATACGTTAATGGGTATTTTAACTTATGGTCTCTTACAGCAATTATTTGAATAGTGAATTATCATTCTTTGCCAGATCTTTTTATGCCATCATGGGGATTTTGTGCAGTTCTCGCTCCACAGACAGAAATGGAGAATTTACAAGGCCTAGATTACACACAAATGAGGCTGCATTTCCCTCATAGCACACAGGCAAATAACTAAGGGCTGCAGCATACAACCTACTGAAGAACAGATATGGCTCTCAAGCTGGACTTCTACAGTTAATGAAGTATTCTGAATGCAGACACAAAAACCAAGTCTCTATTATCATTTGTCTGCATTTTCAACCTCAGCAAGAATTAAAAGAAATCAGTTCCAGACATTTGTTCTTCCACAAGCTTAAAAATCAAGGAAAACCACAGGCTGGGTGGCACACTAGTAGATCTCTGGTCCAGCCTCCTGTTCCAAGCAGGGCTAACCTCTCCTTCAGGACAGGCTGCCCAGGGCCTTATCCAGCCAAGTTCCCATCTGCTGGAAAAGGCTCTGAAATATCTGTGCAGAGGTCTGTCTCCCCTCCTCTCACAGCTACAGGACTTCCAGGAGCATCCTGGGACCCTGCAGCTCCCTGCAATTCCAACAGGAGAACCACACTGCAACCTTTCCACCCTCGCAGTGCTCCAAGAACCCCAAAGCTAGTGACATTTCTGTATGGGATATGCTGCCACGAGAGCATCGCTCCTCAGTCAAGTCTCAATCCTTCACATAGACTTAAACGTCAGATATAAATCCTCCTTTCTGCTGTTTCTTTCCATTCTTGAAGGAACACACAGGAAAAATGGTAAACATTCATATTTTAAGCAAAATAGTACTTTAACACAGAGTAAGGCTTTATCCTGGCCTAGAACAGATACAGATCAGAACAGGAATGTTTTGATTCGACCTAGGGCAGCTCCCACATTTTACAACACTGGTGAAGAATAAAATTATTTTTAATGAGAAAAATCCTGCTAGCAGATTTCAGAAATGCCAAGGTCATTCTCACACGCAACTAAAAGAAGTTAATCTCCCCAGAGTATCCAGTTTTCCAAATCTTTTAGACTGGACAGTTTCTGAAGGGCCAAAGAAAGCTGTGTACTAAACCTTGTGGTGAGACCTCCACATCAAAGAACAAAGCTGAGCACTAGGTAAAACCAGTCTGACTCAGAGGCAGCTCGTGTCTCTGGGAGCCAACAATTGTTTGCAAACCACCATGTGGAGGACATACAAAGGTCAGCATCTGAAAAGGGAATGTGGTGGAGTGAGGAGAAAAGAGGAACAAAACCTTTTGTCTGCTTCCTCTTGTATTTACTTGACCTTTGCTAAAATTACTCATTCAAGCTTTTTACCCCACACCAGCCAGACACAGACACATGGTCTTACCAGTGGTCTGTGCTTCAAGTTTGTTGAACAGATCTCTCCAGGCTAGATCTTGGAAGAAGTTGTTGTATCTATAATCTACAGACCCCAGGTATTTGGCCACTGGATGAGAGCCTAAGAAAGAAAGGAAAACATGACAGTTGTTCTTTCCAGAACTAAACATAGGCGTGTTTACCTGTAAGGAATTAAATTTCAAAATCAAAGCTACAGTAGATACCTCAGAAATAAATTTCTTCAATTATAACAAAGTATTTTACTCCAGCTTATCTCTACAAGAGCATGTAAATAGACCTGTCAGCAGAGAGACTGCTTCAACACCACTGGTATCTTTTAGTGGCATCACCCCTTCCCCTCACCAAATTAGATTATAAAAGGCCAAAGAAAACAGGACTGGGAAACTGCTGAGGAAACAAATTACTTGGAAGACACAGAGGCCCTACGGCTCTCCACCTCGGTCACTCAGTTTTGCAAGCAGCTTTCCCAGCAGCCCTTCCTGCCCACAGGTTGCACCACGGCCAGGTCACCTCTGCCAAGAGGAGCCAGACCCTTCCTCAAACACCATTTGCACACCCTGGCTGTTTTGCAAGACTGAGAAGAGGCAATTGTCACCAGTCAGGAAAAACAACCCAGGGAGGCTCATTGGAGAAGAGCTGTAAGTTCAATAACTAGGCTGTAATTAAATATAGAAGGCAGAGTCCAAGGACTACAGTCCCCAGCGAATGTTGGCAGATGCATCAGGTCTCTGCTTGCAGGAAATTTGTGCATCCAGCCTCCAGCTTGCAACCCTGGATGGAGATATGACTTCATACTTACTTAACAGTGAGCAGAAGAGGAAAGACACTTAAGTGACAAACTCTGCCCTGGGAGGTGGTAAAAAATTTGCCACCTTCACTTTAGGTCACATGTGTCCTAAAACCAGACAACTCACTCTTGCAACCACCTCCCCAGTCTTCCAGCCCAGGAGAGAAGGTGTGCCAGGACTGCACTTTCCAGTCACGTTAAGCACAAGTCCTGTACATGGACAACCAGCCATGAAGGGGCCTCAGAGCTCCGCCTAAGCAGTTTATTTCTACCCTTCCTGCATATTGAATTCTCACATCAAGCCACACTTCCAGAGACTGCAACAAGCAATTCATCAGCTGATAACTGGTAACCTGACCCCACTGACTTAACTATAACATCCTCCAGTAAAGCTCATGGTGGAAAAGACCCAGTGTCTTTCTCTGTCCTCCAAACCCGTGCTAATTTCCAGACTTCCAGGAAAAGTTCAAGCAGAAGATCTCTCTGAGTTTCCCTCAGTGTCATCAAAGACTGAGGCCTAAATTGTTTCCTGGACCCTCCTGACTATGGTTACTTTCAGACCCATCATTTATTTTGCAGTGAGGTTTTAAACAGTGGAAAAGCTCTACACCATGCACTGGAGAAGCAACAGCTTTCTCACATGCTGGGAAAACACATCGCATGTGGCAGCGGCAGTTGGAAACAAGTACTAAGCATGAGGTCTTCGAAGAAGTTCTATCCATGGGAGCTAAATGAAATGCTAGAAAAACCTTAAAAAGCCAAAATTACCCCCAACATTTTTTTGTTCTGTTTTGCTTGCCCCTTTGCATTTGCTTATACACGGTTTTGGACATCAAAGGAGTCTTTCAGCCACAGAATCAGAAGCAGGACCGAATCTCCCAGTACAGATGCTTACAGACACTAAGCCCTTCTTATTGTTAACAAAATTGTTAACGTTGTAGGTTAACTCTTCTGTCATTGCAGCGTGGAGCTGTGGCCTAAGAAGGTAAAATCATCTTAGATAAAAGTCCACCACTTCTACTTTGAAGGTGCTGCTAACAGCAGAATGTCTTTTCCTTCAAGACACTTATGGCATGGTCACTATTCTGTCTTTGGTGCTTTTTTAATTGTCAGAAAAGAGAGGTTGCTCCTCAATCACTTTAATGAACTGCCAGAAAGCTGGCTAGAAATAAGCACCTGATCCAGTCAGGAAATACTGCAGACTTTTGTGGAAAAGGTCTTGTTAGAGTAGCAGCTATATTTAAAGTACATTTAAAAAGCATTCACAGTTCTGAAGCAGTTCCATTACCAAAGGGCTTTGTTCTTTTTTTTTTAAATTACTGAAGAAAGCTCTAAGATTAAAAAGCCAACCCAAAACCACACTAGCTAAATCTTGAGTTTCACTTTCAGAGAGAGAATATTTTAATATGATTAAAGACTGCAGGACAGAAGACTCTTCTTCTGAGGCCAGGGGACAGTCAGCATGTGAGGACCAAAGTCCTCAGTCACACAGACTGTCATTCAAAGCACATTTAACTCTGAAGAAATAATTTGTGTTTTTACCCCCTAACGAGCTCTCTCCTCTTCCTGCCAACAACACTTTGGAAACTAAATGCCTCCCTTGCAGAAGGATCCAGCTCACTTTTTCTGCCTTTTTCATTTGACGTCTGCAAATCTCACCACTGGACTGGCAGCCTGACCCCACTGTTCATGGTGCCAGGCAGCAGCTTCTGACTCCTACAGCAACTGCCATTGGCCGATTCCAAACCTAGAAGACCAGAAAATACAGAAAAAAAGGTGCTTTTCAAGTTCTCTGTTGCCTACATCCCCTAAGTGGCCTACTCATGCAAGCCAAGCCTCGGACTAAACCGATTTCTGGCATCACAGCCTTACAACACCAACATGGCCCAGATAGCCCTGCCCACAAGCATCAGTGGCCCTGTGGGTTCCCAGGCCTCTCTGCTACAACATTCCGCATGTTTCTGACTCCGACAAGACCCCTAACGTTATTATCAGCCCACTCCACTTGCGCAAATACAAGCAATCCAAGGTGGGTTACTTGTCAGCCAGGCAGGCTTGTTGAGCTGTTGGAAGGGCAGAGATAAGGTACTCGAAAACTGAGGGAAAAACCAGAGGAGAAAGGCACACAAAGGAAAGGTCAAAAGACACACGTAATTTGAATAATTTAAACTCTCAGCAGTTTCAGAGCCTTAACAAAAATTTTCAACTCCCCCTCCTCCACAAACATTTTCTGTGTCAGCCTCAGAGAGGTCAGAACAGTTATCGCTTTGGGAAACATGGTGCCCAATGAATTTAAGATTTCAACCAGGGAAAGGCTTTCCAGTTCGTTATTCTATGCACTCATTGTACCATCATTAAAAGATAGACAAGAGCCTCTCTGCATGAGGAAAAAGCACTCAACCCCTTGCTTCAAATGAAAGGTTTACAAGCAGACTTCGGCATCAAGAACATAAAGATGGAATCCACTCACGCAAGAGCACTTACACACGCATTACACAGCACTATGGCAGCATGACGTTTGCCTGAATAACAGCCATATACCTAGCCAAAGCTTCCAGGAGGGCTTCTCCTGAGGGAACACACCACATTCAACCTGTTCACCTTTCTATGAAGAAATATTGTTCCTTATTTACCTAGAGGGATGATCAAAAATCTCATGTAGCCGAGCCAGTCTGGGGTTTTGTGAGACAGCTGCTCTACAAAGAGCCTCAATACAGCACTGAGGTAATTCTGGGCTCCAGCCACTGCAATTTTAATTGGGTTTGGAGGCTGTGAATTGCAGTTACAGCTAGACAGAAAAAGAGGAAAGATATTAATAATTGTGCTTCTAAGCAGCTATTTCAGAACAAGTAAAAAAAAAAATCGGTTCATTTCAACCAAAGCAGAAGAGAGCTCCTTCAATACACAAGGCAATATCAAAATTATCAGCAGCTTAAAACACACAATAAAATGCAACATTGTCCAGTACTTTCTTAACTCATCTCCTTGCTCCTTCTTTCATGCATTTTGAGAATCTAAAGGGCTGGACTCAACTATCTAGGCTAGGATGTACTTATTGCAACTAACCGCTGTGTCAGAGCACACACTCAGGTACCCACAGCCCTTAGTAGGTATCTAGGGAATGCCTTGAGGAATTAAGGAAGTAGTCTGGGAATTACTTGGGGTTGGGGTGCAAGAACTATTTAAAAAACTACCTATTAGCTTTGCATGCTTTACTGGTTATTAGATCTGACCTATGAGGCAGCCTCCAAAGCACATTCTTTTAAAATCAGTGGTGTCACCGAAAGGAGAACTGTATCCTCACACACATGGCAGAAGAGCAACAACTCTGCAGGGCTGGCGAGTGCTGAGAAGCCACACAACTCTCACTTCAGGAGAGTAGACTGGGCAGAAGTATTGGAAGGGAGAAGTATTTCTCAGCTATTGGATGGAAAACTTCCTGGACACTGGGGCACAGGAGCCGAGAGGCCTTTAGAGCTGAGACTCAGCAAAGACCACAAACAAGGTGAGAACTTACTATCTCTGTATCCTGGAGACAATAGTGCTGAAAGCTGCCTGAATATCAGCTGAGGAGCATGTGCAGACCACTGGCAAGGTATGCTTTTGCAAGACATCTGATAGGTACTGAGGAGAGAACAGAACATGTTATGGTTCCTTTTTGGTACAGTTTGTCACAAGGAAAAAATCTGCCACCCTGAGCCTCCTAAGCATTTTCACACCCAAGTATGGGCACACTCCCTATGGCCAGCTTGTAGGTCATACAATTGCTTCCCCAAGTAACTTGTCCTTGTGCATCTGCTAAATGAATACTTTCCTCTAGAAAAACGGAAACACTGCACCTTCTTGACAAATACCAATACTATATCTGAAACACAAAAATTTTGGCAATGACTGCTCTAGAATAGCAGGGGTTTTATGGACGCAGAGAGCAAGGCAGCAGACACCTAGCAGACAGCACTAGGTAAAAGCAGATGCTCTCCATTCACCTGCACATCTCTGAGTTCAAAAGGACTTAAACAAATGCAATGTTCTGCCTACCCTTGAGCACTAAAAAAGGAAGGGTGCTACCAATACACATTCCTCGTGACAGACTGTTTCCCCTCCATGTAGCTAACAGAAAACAAGTGGCACACACCTTGGGTATACATTGACACACCACTGATGAGACTCAGCAATTATCTCATGCTTTCAAACTCAGCAGCACTAATCCGTACACCCCAACCAATGCCATCTTCACCTCCTCTGATACTGTTAAAACTACTGGGAGAAAACCTAAAATGCTTCCTATCCATCTCTAGAAGGTTTTTCTCCATCTTCCAAGTATAAAGAACCTGGAACCAGTAGCTCAGCTGGTATTTTTGATTTCAGACACTGAGAAGACAGGTCTTCCAGAAGCAGACAAACCAGCTGACATAACTCCACAACTCTGGTACAAATTCTACAGGCAACAGTCACAAGTACACATTTACCACGTTTCTTCCATATATATTTCATTACTTTCTCAGACTAAGGTTTTGAAAGGATTTGACACATTTATTCCAAACTCCCACCCAAACCCATAACAAACCATCCCATGTTGCCAGCATAAGAAACCACTGCTAAAGGTTCTCAACATAACTCGCTCAGAAAGATGAGGTGACGTATCTGCAATCATAAATCACAAGCGTGCAAGGCAATAGACCAGATCTGAAATAGTTTCTCCTGTGATCATTACCTGGGCCCAGAAATCACAGCCTAAACCACAGGTCAGTTCTCCTTGCTTCCTGTGTCCCAGGTTCTTGAGTGCAAGGGTCTGGCCGTTCCCAGTGTGATGCTAACCAGAAGGAATGGCATTTCTTAGCAAAGTAAAAACTTCCGGGAACTCAGGTGGCAAAGTCTCACAAGATCCACGGTGAAACTAAATCCAATCTGCAAGCACTGAACCCTCAGTATGCTGCCAGCCCCATGTACCACCACTGCTCTTCCAACCAAGCAGCAGAACCTACTTGGTTAGTGGTAGAGCTCAAAGCCTGTCCATTTCCTAAGGAGGAACAGCGAAGGAGAACTTTGCTTCAGGTAACGTCTCCTGTCTTTACCTGGCCTTGCCAATCAGAAGTATTGACAAGAATAATGTTTTCTGGCAGCTGGTCATCAGAAACCAGGATGTGATTTAGTTGGTCATAGACTGTTTTCCTGGGGATCTGGAAATAAAGACAAAGAAGAAAACAGTAGGAGATGTCAGCTCTAATCCTCAAGCCAGCAGCTCCAGCTCTTGCATTCTTGATAGGTGGCTGTGCATGGCTCAGTCACTCCATGAGCAAAGGCAGGCCAGTAGCCGCAGTGGCTGTTGGGACTGACACTTATCAGCTTCTTCAGCACTGCAATATTCTGCAGGCTGCTCTATTAGCCACCTTGGTTTTGCTGGCCATTACTTATTCCATCATGTGCTTTTCCTTACCTCATTTTGTATCAACTAACAGTAGTCTGTGGAATTTTGGATTCATAGAAGCCAGCAACAATCTCCTTCAAGGAGGGAATTAACCAAGTCCTGCAGCTAACAAAAGCATGGCACAGATGCTCTGCACAAGCCCATCTCCTTTTGCAATTCCTAGCAGTCTGCCTTATTTCACAGGAGTAATTCCTCAATATATTCCTACTCATTTCTCATCATAACAATCTGTTCCCATGTTTTCAGTTCATGGCTGGCTGGCAAAGCAATAAGCTGGAAAAACCTAGCAGACTGGATGGAAGATACAATATCAGTCAAAAGATAAATTCCCTCCTTTCTGGAGCTGTAGGGCCCAGTACCCTTCCAGCAGGGATGGCCCTGGGGCGAGAAGGAAAGGGACCACAGGAGACAGTTGGAGAAAGGGAAAATCTACAAGTGGCTGGAGAGACAGCAATCTTTTTCACACCTGTAAGTGGTGCCTGGTGTCTGGAGAGCGTTCATTGTCCAGACTGTTTGCTCTCTCGTTCTGCGGCCTCACTGGCTGCCTCTCCTTCAGAGACGTGCTCCTTCCTCGACGTCCCGTCTGCTTCCCTTCAGACCTACTGGAGAGATGTGCTTGTGTTCCAGAGCTGGCCCACATCTGAGTGAGATCCATCCCCCAAATTCCACCTCACCCAGTCTGGCAACCTTAATGTGAGTGGAGGCACTGGGGAATCGTACACGTAGATCTGAGCTAGCTTAACACCTGCTAATTCTGCTTCTGATAATGCAGAGCATGCAGTTCAGCTACACAGTGTGTTCCCAGAGTCCCAGGCAGGCTTTCACATCCCATGCTAAGACCCACACCATCACCCCGCTACTGCTACACCAGCATAATAGGATCCAGTCATGCAAACTGCAGTCACACACCCAAAAGCAGCACAGAAATACCTCTTCAAAAGAACATCAATTTGCTTGCAAATAACCAGAGAAATTATATGGTGGAGCTATTGAAGCCCACATTCACTACCGTGTTTGGGAAGGTTTAACGGGACATAAGTTAGACTTGACAACCAAAACCTGCATCAGACCTTGACTTAGCAACAGTATCTTTGAGCAAGCAGCTCTAGAGTTTTATAAAGACTTCCTTGGACACAGAGCAGGTAGAACACAGGAGACAGGAGTAACCTCAGAGCAGTGTTGCCCTTCAGGGTTCTGAGTATTCATTTATCAAGTGCTAAAGACCCATCACTTGAATGCCTGAACACAAGAAAGGTCTCCTTGTAGTCAATGGCTTAAGCCCATCCTGAAGAAAAGCTAGCAGGCTGTCCATGACTTCCTGAGCAGCCATAACACTGTGTCACTGCTCTACCTGGTGGATGGGATAATGAGGGACTCAGTCTTAGTGATCTTCCCGCTGGGTGGGAGCTTCTCGACAAACACATCTGGTGTGGGAACTTCAGTTTCCTGGACCTCAGCTTGCTGGTTTGACTCCTGCAAAAACACAGGGAATCAAGTCATCAGGAACAAACCCTTCCCTCTGTCTCACTACCACCAGAGCTGACAGGAGATAGCCCAGCTTGGCTGTGGCTGGGGCACATTCAGCCTGCCTCTTCCAGACGCACTATTTATTCCCAAAAGGGAGAAGCCAATGCTTCTGGGGCTAAAAGTTCCTATCTCCACCTCACAAGAGAGCTGGAGGTAGGAAAGGAGCTTGGATGCTCTATTTGGAATAGGCACTCTTCCAGCTCAAAGCCAGGAACACACCTCCTAATGCAACACAGACGAACTCAGCTTACCCAAGTAAACTAGCAGAGAAAGACAAACAGGAGAAACAGTACAAACTGTGGGTCATCAGTAGAGCAACTTGAGCTTCGAGATTTTTACCCCAGGACCAGTTTGATTTCTGCCAATTCAGCCTGAAGTAACACTTCTGTCTGATAAAATGGAACAGCCCTGAGAATACTTTTCAGGATGATACACATGCTCTGTAGCATACTTTGGGACAGCCTTCATCAAACCAAGAGAAAAGCTGTTTAAACACAAGGGCTCATAAAGCATTTCAGTTTCAAAAGGCTGAAAGATAAGAACCTCCAACAACCAAGGTCAGGAGAAGAGCTTAGCATTATCTTCACTGCAGCTAATGTTACCTACTTAAGTTGTGTTGCATATGCAACTATATGGATGGACAGACACGTGCCATAGGATGCAGTTCACAGCTGACACCCAAATTGCCAGGAGGAATGTTAACAAGAGCATTTTCAACTTACGTAACAGACAGTGTCAGAAATACTGTCGCCTGCATGTTTGGCTCCAAGACTTTTTGTCTTTTCAGGCACTTCTACCTGCTTGAGAGGAGAAAAGTCATTAGGAGGTACGGCACCAGCACAGTTTTCAGTCACGTGCTCTGGATCAGGCTGTTCAAAAGACACTTCTCTGTTTAAACACTGCACAGCTCTGTAGTGTGACTAGGAGTGCTTCCTGGTCACACTGGACTGAACACACTAGTGTGGGATGTGACAAAGCAGCACTTGATGCACAGTACACCGTAGAGGCAAGGAAGTGCCCTGGAACAGGGCTAATATTCTCTGCACCTTATACACCCATCCATTAGGGGATGAAAAAAAGGGTGAGCTGCCCCTCAGCACTCACTCCCAGCCACCATGAAAGGTATCACAACAACAGTAAGGTAAAGCTTCCTCCAAACAGTGCCAAGGAGTCCCTAAAACTCCCAGGAAAGTTATCACAAGTACATGAGAATCTGGAGTTATTCATATCATTAGCAAGTATTCAGTACATAACCTGAAGATGTCCCCTTGAGTTAATTCTGTATTTGCTTAAAAACCAAAACCCAAACAACAAACCCTCCCCAAACCCCAGCCCAACTAAACAAACAAAACAATTTAAAAACCCCAAACATTTTTTCTTAGCAGAAGAGTCATATCTCTCCATTTAAGTCTCTGCAGGAGGTCAGAGGTGATTTAATTTACACATGCAAATAGAAACAGTGCAGGTATCAAGGCCAAACAGCAGGTCAACACCATATAGCCAGAGCACTTTAATTTCAAAGGGAATGTAGATGGGTAGAGGAGTCCTTGAGGCTGCTAAATTACCTGCAGATAGATAACCTTCTTGAAACACCACTTACAGGACTTGACGGCTCTCTCTGGCTCCTGATACTGTGGATGCTACCAATTTCTGTTTGAGAGCTGGAGTGTGACAGTCCTTCAAAGTAAGGTCTGAATAAGGAGAGCAAAAACAGTTTCTTACTATCAATAACACCAACAGAAAAAGTGCATCACATTTACAGCAAAGCAACATGATTGTTCCCAGGATGTCTTACTGCTCCCCAGTGGTTCCAGTAAATTTATTGGGCAATTTTGAAAGAAGTGATAGGTCTCCAGGACAGCAAGAGAAGCCAGAAAGTCCAGTGACCCCTGTCTAGCCCTGACACTGACCAACCAAACTCCATCTAACAAATCCATCACATCACCTGCCACACAGCACACTGTATTTATAAAGCTCTTACTAGGAACTTGCACAGTCTCACACTACACACCAAACAGCAGCTTTTGTTTCCACGAAATCCAGAGTGGACACGTGGGTCCAGCATTTTCCCACAGCAGAACAGAATGCACATTCCTGTCAAACAAGTAGTTGTGTCCTCACCACCCCAAGCACCAGGTGCAGAGTTTCACACTGCAATTCTTGTTTAAGCTTTGCAAATGTCAATTGAGCTACATGCCGTTCCAGACAGGGTCTAGCTCCTGACTGAAAGACAGCAAGCAGAGTTACTGCCCCTCACTGATACTCTGGCTCCTGCGGGTAAGCAAGTCTTGGTGCTAATAGGTGTTTTATTTCCAGCTTGCATCTGGATTTGGCTGCCAGCCCAAGGATACAATTACACATTTGCTTAATAAGATAAGGTAGCACATACAATCAGATCAGGCTTCTGTGTAAAAATGGAGCTCATCACACCAGGCTACAAGACTCAGTTACAATTTAAGGAACTGATTTTTTTTGTTGCAGGAAAAACTGCCTACAAGCATCAGCATTTATCACATCCCTTTCAAGATTCAAACACGAGAACTGGGACACCACAAACCACAAAGTGTCTCCCCAGGACCAAACAGACACAACAAGTTCTCATTCCAGCGATATTCCAGCACATCCCACAGCTGGTAGCTCCTCAGCTCCAGCAATCAGGACATGAGCTCTCAGTGTGTACAGTACAACATTTTGGCTTCTTCCAAAGCAGCTGCTTACTGCAACACTTACACTTTTAAATCCCATCAAGGTAGGGCCTACCAACTGGCAATATATTGGGTCAAGCTCTAAATGCCTCAGCTGCCCCGCACTTACTTTAACTTCGGCTTCGGAGTGCTCAAGACACTGTCATCATCCTCCATTTCTGGCCCGCTGTCACTGGGGTTCTCTATATCCAGTGTGTCATACAGAAGGTCCAAGTCCTCCTCCACCTCTGGAACATGCTCCGCTGGGTCCTGCTCTGAATCCAGAACCTACACGCAGCACAAAAGCACGCACTGCTGACTCTGCTAGGAGCCAGACCGATCCCACATCACCTGAGCTCCCTCGAGGACTGCAGCACACCAGTCTGGGGAGTAAGATTCTGTTTCTAGTGCAAGGATACTATATCCAACAGAAACATTAAGTATACGAGAAGTGCTTGTTTTGGCTCGAGTCTGGCTAAGCAGAAGTTACCTACTGCACTAAGCACCTACAAACAAGCTATTAACTATAATTACATTCATTATTCAACCCCTTTCTATAAACGACACTTTAAAAAGGCTCCTAAAGGAGTTCCAGTGTTCTTAGAACAAGTACAGAAATGCAGCACTCCCAGCAGTGTAACTTGTCTCGGGTTTTACTGAAAAAGTTCCTGTGACACCTCCTGATTTGACAGCCAAACAGGTAGCAATTACAAAAATGTCCACAAGAGGCGCCTGGAACCCGGACAAGGATCAGCTGCCATCCACACACAAAGCCAAAGAGAACAGATAGCTCACACAATTTCCACGGGTTCACACATGCACCAGAGCAAGCAGGCAGCTGTGCACAGTTCAGAGCTTGCTTTTTGAAAGGCAGCTCCAGAAAAGCAGCAGCTCAGCTGGCTGAGACCTCAGCTATGGGTGCTGACCCTGCTGAGCTAACTTGGGAAGAACAGCAAAGCTAACAGGACTGTTTGGAAGCATGAGGAGTTACTCGCTCTTTCCCACAAGCCACAAAATCAGCACGTGGTCAGCCAGTTGAAATGTTAACTGCTTTTATATTAGGTACCTAATGTTACACAGGCTTCCTGGGTTCTGGATCTCTTTCATTTTCAGCTCTGACCAGACAGCTGACTGCCCTGTGGATCTGCATTCCCTAAGCAAGTTCTGCATGTCTTGCCTGGCTGTTACAGTCAAGATGATCAAACAGGCTGGGATTTAGCTTCGCAAGCAACATACACAGTAGACTGGTTGCCTTTGAAAGGGTCAAAGATAAATTCAAAGCAGTCTGCAAAACTAATGGATACACGTCGTTGCCAGAATCTGGTTTTGATAAAATTCAATCTAGAAAATGTTTGATGACATTTTAAAGTTGGCCTTCAAGCCTCCATGCAAGGCCAGGGCATAAGGAAAGGTCACATCCACTGCAGACTTGAAAACAAAATGAAGGGAACTAAGGGGAAACACAGGAGTATTCATGAAGACTAAAGCAAGGTGCACCAAGCGGTTAGGAAGGCTAACAGAACAAATTACTTACCTCGTCAGACACTTTAAACCTCTTCAGCAACGCCACAACCTTCTGTTTGAAGTTTTGTTGCTGCAAGTCAAAGACACTTATATGTAAGTAAAGGGGAGGTGAACTGTTTTCTCCCAGCCTGCAAGAAGCCCAGACACATCTGACAGTGGTGCTCTAGCTGCTGCTTCGAAATCAAAACTCCTGACACCACAAACCCAGTCTCTGCTGTTCTCATGTTGGAATCAGCTTTTCCAGACATTGATACTTTCTCTCTTGCATTACAACAAACTCAGTCTCACTCGCCCAAGCATTGTAAACATTCTGGCCCTGATGGATGGAACATCACTCTTGGTTGGACACAGTGGATTATGAATTCTTTTATCTGCCAGATCACCTCCTGTTTGTACCTCTTTGATAAATTTCTGGCAAACACTTGATAGTTAACTTTTCTGATTCTTATCAAGGGTGAGCCAACACAGGCATCTACCCACTGACCCAGAGTACAAATGTGCTTTCTACCAACAAAACACTGTTTTTCCAGGAGCTTGCAGTTCATCCTGGCAGGCTCATTTATTTGACTAGCAGCACAGCACAAGAGTTGTGGGGCTTGTCCTTAGCACTCACCTATCAGAAAAATGCTTTCCAAGTCCGATAGCCCCAGATTCTGGGCACAGCAGGCACTAAGTCCACAACAACACAAGCCAAACTGCTGCACTACTTTTGTGTTTACTTGCCCCCAAGAGCTCTCTCTCTTTTGCAGCACCAAACAGCAGAGATTTCCTATAAGCTGCCCAGTTCTTCTGTCTGTCACTGACCAACCTTATACACACACTCTGGAGAAAAGGAAGATGAGAAGGGCCCAGGCATGAGCACAGGTACAGAGCATTTGAGGCAGCAACCCCAGGTCAGGAGGAAAGGAAGGTGAAAACGGCTGGCACCAGGCCACTCTTAGGTGAAGAAAGTTGCTCATCTGCTGGCTCTGCTGTATCTCACATGATCTCTTCTTGCAAGTTCAACTGCCTGTGGTCCCACTCTGGCCTCAGACACTTCCCACTGCCCCACGCCTCCAAACCTAGCCCTTTACCTCTGAACTCATATAATATCCTGTGAGCTGCAACCATCTTCTAGACAGTTGAAGTTTAGGAGAAATAAACCCACCAGGCCTCAAATAGGACTCTCCAAAAACTGCCCTATTTCTGTCCCTAATGCATGTGTGAGGCCAAGATGCTCTCGCAATAGTGAGAGTTGTCCTCTGGCTGAGAATGCTGAGCAAAACTGTCCACCACACAGACCACGGACCAGCACAGCAGTCTGCAGAGGGAGGACACACAGCATGCAGCAGCTAAGGTGTTCGCTGGCCTGAATGGTTTGACTGTCAGCAGACAGGAGAGCTGTTGGGTTTGGAGCTGGACCAATGTTAACTGACAGCACCAAAACCAGTTTTGCACCAGCCCCACACAATGGAGATTCAGTATCAGTTTAGTGGGCAGGGCTAGAAAGACATTATTCTTTCTAAGAGGAAGTCGATCATTTAATAACCAAGTGGTATATTTTGTTATGGCCAATCATTGACACCTGAAAACAATACTAAGGGCACCAAGGATAAGAACTAGCATGCTCCTGGTCTCATACAGAGGGTCTTTTTAGTGGCAGATTCAGGTCAAACAATATTTATTTCAGACTTGATCACAATACGGATTTCAGAAATAGCCTCACAGGAGATACAATCATCTCCAAACTTAAGAGTTCCAAGGCCAAAAAAGAAAACCTAGCCCATCCTGGTGCTTTTGAGTTACTGTCATCACAGACACAAACACTTGTGCAAGCAGAAGCTGCATGATGGCATGATCAAGCACAGGTCGCTGCTCCACACAGAAGTGCAGCCTTGCAGGCGTACGCATGCTTGCTGTGAGCAGGTGGACAGCTGCATGCGACTGGCCAAAGCCTTCAATATCCAGCTACTTCTCTTGCCTCAACACCACATGCACCACCTCAGGTTTATCTGCCGAGCTCCAGCCCCTGACCGAGCGACGTCATTTTGTTCTGATACCTTCCCCACTGGCCTCTCCCATGCAGAGCACAAACAGAAGAGCTTCCCTTCACTTAAAGCTACTTTCAGGACTTACACAGGCAGGAATCCTGCACTGGCTTCTTCATGGTGGTGAATTCCACACACTTACATGATTTTAGGAGCTCCTTAACTTCACAGCCAAAGGACACTCAAGACAGCACACACACACACACACACACTGTGGACAGCCCAACCCCCTGAAGTGGCTGCTCCTGGCAGCTCTTCACATGCTGTGACCATGCCCTCAAGCTCTCTGCTGGGACAGCACATCCAGTACTGCTGCTCCCATAAGCCACATGCACTGCACATCCTGGCCAAGCCCCATCAGTGTTAGTAAAACTAATTTCCACCGACCCTGGTTATGGACGTCGTTCTTACTATCGATCTCCGCTGCTTCTTGGGTTTCCCCAGCTCGTACTCATCATCATCCAAATCCTGAACAGAAAGAGGATTCCTGTGTTACCTTTGTGACTTGGGGACACATGAGCATTTAAGTGCTAAAAATGTTCCCTCTATGAAGATGAACCTGCTGCTCTGTCTTCCAGGCTTACATCATTTACCTTGCAGTTATGATGGCAGAGTGAAAAAGAAAGTGAGAAAGAAATAAGAGTTTGGAGAAGCAAAACAGCCCTAGTTCTACATTCAAGGAAAAAGGATAGCCACAGCCCCACATTTAGGTGGGTTCCACTTTCAGTACCCTCCAAGAGGTGGATGGCAGGTGATGCCAGAGTCTGCAGGCAAGTAAGACCCAAACTCAAAAGCATCTCACATCTAGCCAGGTGACCTATTTTGCAGAAGGTATTAAAGACTAAAGACTGACTCAGACCCCACTGGCACTTTAATTGCAGCTAGGGATCTAGTTGGGCTCTTGGAATCCGAACAGCATTACAGAACCAATCAACTGATGCCTTGACCATTAAGCAGAGAAACACACAAGGATGCTAATGTTTTAGCACTTAAAGGGAGCTCAAGTCCAAACACGTGAGCAGATAAATCACAGCATGGTAGAAGAAACGAGTTACTGTGCAGGTCTTCTGCCACTGCAACTAAACACTTGGTGACAGCCTCGTGCTGCTATGGCTTAGCTAAAGAAATAGGCTTTTAGTTTCAAGCACGAGCTGAGAGTGTACAGGCTCTAATGAAGCTCTCGCAGGGAGAAGTCATGCCCTAAACAGTACCTGGCCCTGTACGGCATCATCACTGGCCTCCTGCTCAGAAGAGAAGCTCTCGTACTCTTCCTCGGAATAGTTGTCTGAAAGGGAAGGAAAGAGGGGAGAGATCCTGTGAAACTCCTTTAAGGCGAGGGGACAGTCTCATCTCAGGAACAGAGAAGGCCAACTAAGAGTCAAAAATCAAGAAAAGAGGCACGCAAGGAGATGCCTGCTAGGCGCTAGAACCAGTAAGATAGGAACCACCTTGAGGTAAGGAACAAAGAGAAACACATCTAAAAGGAAGGAAGAACCAGCACACAGATAAAGTGCCTTGAAACACCGCCCCCTTTTACCCTTGGAAGAACCACCTGGTAGACAGCAACAAGTATAGAGGTTTCTCCACAAGGGAAATTACTTTTTCCCCTAACATGGGCATAACTAGCTTAAAGTAGAAAATCAGACATGCCAGAGTCTTAATCCTTTACTGACACTTCAAGTGAGCAGCCCGGCCTCAGGCAACAACACCCAGGCAGCTGCGTGCACTACCTTCAACAGGACACTCTTGAGCAGTGAGCAGAAGTCTGGAACCACACAAAAAGATCATCACGAGTAGAAAACCAATGACTTCCCTATACAGTGCACAATATAATGGATTTATAGTCATTAAACCAGGCCATATTCCACAGCAAAACATGCTGCAGGTTCACAGGTCTCATCTAAGTTAAGGAGATTTACTATAGAATACCCAATGGAAAAAGAAGTTGGAAGAGTAGCTTAAATGTGAATCTCCTGAACACAACACTGTTAGCCAGGTGAGAAGCTACAGGTTCTCAACACACCCACCAGCAATACCAGAGGAGCGTTGGCAAGAACATAGCTAACCCTTGCTGGAGGGTTCAGGCCTGCTGTGATGTGCAGGAGAAGCTTTGACAACTCAATCCCCAACTCCTGTCACACTCCCTGCTTGCACAGCAACAAGTCTGCAAAGTGAGTTTTCTTTGCATTAATCAATTATAGACACAGCAACTTGTGGAAACCAGTTCTCATTTGTCTCAGGAAGCATCTAAGACAGGTGAGGTTTAACTCCAGCTAGTTCAGGAAGACACAGGTCCTCAGAGCATGTGGCTGTACTCTTACCTGTAGACTTGATTTTCTGGCTGGCCTGCATAGTGCTGTCTTCGTGGTCAATTGGCTGACTTGACAAAGAGAAGATCCAGATTTCTGCTACCTTCACTGCAGCCTCTTTGATGTTGCTGAAAAGGCTCAGAACCTGGCCACCTTCTGTTGGGTGCTGCATGACCTGAAACAGAAATTAAGCAGTACAAATCTGCATTATAAGTATTTAAACTTGCATTATTTGCATACTACAACAGTAATTTATGTTAATAGAGTTACTCCACATTTCCAAGCACTGAAGCAAGCCAACAACCTGCAACTGCAGGCGCCACTTGCTGGCAATACACAATGCTAGTTGAGATTTTATTTGACTGCTAATGGAAGTGGTGGAAGGCAAGAAAAAGCATTCCAAGCTTGACAGTTGATTAGCTCATCCTTGAAACAAAACACTTGACTACCTCATTACTATGTATTTGATTCCACAGCACAGTACTGATTTCAATTATCAAGTTACCAACCTTCTGAACACCTAATTGAGGAACTTAACTTTGTGTTAAAGCCCAGCAGAAGAGCCAGTAAAGGCAAAAATTCTTGGTGAGATACAGATGCAAAGTGCTTCCTAAAGCAGAAACTCCTGCTCCAGAGAGCCGGCACCTGAATCTCAGAGGAGCTGCCACCCCAGGGTAATGGAGCAGTGGGTCATGAGAAACAAGGCAACGGTGGAGGCAGTGGGACATCTCAGTGTGGGTTTCTCCTTCCTCTGCCACTCACTGCTCACACAGCTTTCCCCTGAACCTAACATTTCTGTTCTCCTCTTGCCCCACTGGAGTCAGAAAGGATTTCCCCATGCCTAAACCTCAGCTTTCCAATACACACCACACTGCTTTGTCAGCTCCTCACGTGGCTTTAAAAAGACCTGAGCTGATGAGGAACATATGCCCTCTGCTCTTAAACTCTGCTCAGACTCACAATTTCAATTCATTACTTTGTTTCAACAGCTAAAAGAACTTTTTTTTTAATTACCTTTTTTAATTTTAAGAAATGTGTCAGTGCTGTTTAGGGGTTATTGTACTATAAACTGCAAAGGGGAGAGGTGGGGGCTTGTAAAAGTTGTTTTACTGAAGTCTTCAATTTCAGAAATAGTCCAGATGAGCTGGAGAGCAACAATTTCCTAACACTGTGAACCTCTGAAAAGTTTTGACCTTCTAACCTCAGTCAGCTGACATTACAAAATGACATAAGAAAAACCACATGCAGCA
Source organism: Mesitornis unicolor (assembly GCF_000695765.1). Classification (NCBI taxonomy): domain Eukaryota; kingdom Metazoa; phylum Chordata; class Aves; order Mesitornithiformes; family Mesitornithidae; genus Mesitornis; species Mesitornis unicolor. The sequence goes on along the minus strand of NW_010197842.1, from coordinate 37,325 downwards.
GCAGCAAATGCCCAACACTTAGAAGTTCACTGATGAGTCTAATTAATGAGCCCGTATGTTTTCTGCCTTACAGCAATATTTAATTTCTAGACCTTAAACAAAGCAAACACAGCACAGGAGGAATATTAGCTACACCACCGCAAATCAGAATTTGGCCAATTCAACTGGGGAGTTCACCATTTAGTGGAAGTCTAAGGGAAGTTGAACTCGCACACAAGAAGTAGTCTTTATAATGAATTAATACAGTAATAACTCACCACAGCATAACACTAGCTTAGCTTACTTCAGATGGAAATGATTTGTTAACAGAATGCAGTCTGATGAAAAATACTGGTGTTAAGATGAACTTGCTACTGCCAAGCCCATCTCCAAATACTCAGAAACAGCAGAGATTAAACAGGGCATGAAATAATGAAGCATGGAGCTAAGCTATTCAGAAAGCCTTAGTGAATAATTTATCCATACTTGACTCCAGCATTAATTTTCAGATGTAAATCTAAAAATTTTATCATTTACCTCTCACTCATGAATAGAACTCCACCTAAGTTAGCAACAGCCATGAAATAAGAATTGCAAAGGCTATTTCAAGCAAAATGAGAGAAACTACTTGATCCTGAGCTCTCATAACGCTCAGGAGAAGCACAGCAAACCTTGCTTTAACTTGAACATTTCTTAGGCTTGTGTGCTGGTTTGAGCTAAATAGAACTAATTTTCTATTTAGTGATTTTACTTTTCAGCCCAGTCTCTTTTAAGTGGCTGAACTTGCTGTAAACTAGCAGCATGTTTTTCCAGAATGTGCTGCTACAGCGATAAACTCAAGGCCATTGCCTCACCATGGGTGCCATGTCTGCGCCTATGGGGGTGTGGAGCAGACCCAAAACTGACCAACGAGGTATTCCATCCCACATACGTCATGCTCGCTGTAAAGCCAAGGGATCATGAGGGTCTCGACCCTTCTTCCATCTTGGAGCCCTTCCATCTCGGACCCTTCTGTCCGTCTCAATCCTACAATGGCCGAGGTCTGAGCAGAACCCTGCTGGTTCGTCTGCCTCTGATCTTGATTCGTCTGTTCGTGCATCCTGCTCCCACCTGCTGCTGAGTCCAGACTGGGACTTTTCCAGTGCCCGGCTCCGCAGAGCCTCTGGTGATGTATTCGTCATTGGGGGAGGATTTTATATTGGTTTTGTGTATATTTGTACATATCTGGAAATATTTTGTTATTTTCCCATTTACATTATTATCCTGTAGTATTAGTATTATTGTTTTATTAAATCTGTTAGTTTTATTTTCCAACCCATAAAGTCTCTCTCCCTTATTCTCTTTTCTCTTCCCTTCTGGGGAAGGGAGAGGGGTTAACAGAGAGCGTCTGTCCAGGATTTAGCGGCCAGCTCAGCCCTAAACCACGACAGCAGGAAGGCCTGCCCAAGTGTTCACTCTGTACACATGAAACAACAAAACATCTTACATCTAAGACCAAGCTGAGACAAATGCATGCATTAGTTCAACTGCATACACTGCAACTTCTGCTGTTCCTTCCAGGAAACATGATACAAAATAATATTTATTAGTTTTAAACTTACACCCAAGTGTCTTGAATGAAAAGGAGACAGCATTGTATTAAGGTAAAATGACCTTTACCCACTAACTTTAAACCACCTAAACCCCCCCCCCCCCCCAACAACAACAAACCCTCACAAGGTAATCACCCTCATGAAGCCTTTAGACCTCAAGATACTATCTAGAAGATGTAAAATATTATTACTTAGTAGTAAAATCTGTTTAAAATATTGCCCTGTGAGTACTGGTTACACTTATTAGGACAACTCTATGAAATCCCACCAGGTAGTTCTCCATGAGAAAAGTGACAACACTGGGTTTAAAGCAAAGAGAAAAGGGAAAACATTCACTTTTGTAAACAGAGATCGTGTCAAATGCTGCTCACCTCAGCCATGTTGATAGACCCCACAGCCAGAGTTTTGTAGCCTAAAATGGTTCGATTCTTGTACCGCTTCCGCCGCTGCAGCATGATCTGAAGCTTGTTGCCTTCTCTCTTCAAGAAGTGAGGGTACTGTGGTTGGAAACAAAATGGAAAAGTTTACTGCATCTCTCAACTTTATCTCCCAAGGTGCCTGCTTCACAAGTAAACTCCTCTCCTAGGGACTAACCCAGGGTTTTTAGGAGTACTCACAGCTAACTTGCCCTCAGCAGACAATCCTTCGTTACTCCAAGGAAGCCTTCATCTTTGCCCAAACAGCTCAGCTTTTGGCTTTTACTTCCACAGCCAAGCACACTGAAAATCCAATCTGGGGGCACAGAGGAGCTGTTCAGTTTGGGAAGGGATGACCCCAAGTCTGGTTCCAGAGCAATGAGCAGCTTCCAGTAGATGCTTTTTCTAGCAGCTAAATGAGGCTGTCCAGAACTGGAGCCCCAGAGGTGCTGCCCCTGTGCAAACAGCGAGCAGCGGCAGGGACAGCCGTGGACCCCGCACTCTCAGCAGGACACAGCCTTCCCTCCGGCACACGACACTTCTCAGTGTTCGACCCTCTGCTGCACACGTTGAAGAGCCTGTGGTGCTCTGAATGGCAAGCAGAGAGAGGCACAGCTATGAAGAGGCCAAGGATTTGCTGATGCCTCTTTTGCTAAAGCACGGAGACCTACACAGTCACGCAATGATTCTCTCCAGGACCACGTCGTCTCCTTCGGGTACGCGGCTCTTGCAACTGCCAATGTTTTCCAGCACCAACACAGTCAAACTTCTATTGCTCAAAGTGGCTGCATTTTAAGTACTTAAGTCAAGAAAAATGCCAGGCTATATTGCAAAGACATAAACCCTTCTAAGACATGTTCCATACAAGAAAACAGCTTGTTTATATATTACCCAAAAACTCTCCAAGAACAGAGAGGCTCTGAAGTCAAGCAGAAATAGAGTAGGGCTAGCCATGCCATCTCACCTTGCCCTGCTCCTCTGTCAGGCCCTGCTTTCTGCCAAGATGCTCACCAGAGCACTGAGAATGCCCAGGGCCCAGCTCAGCAGAGCTTGAAGAAGTTGTGCAATGGAAGAACAGTCTTCAATAAAAGATACAGCAGCCACCTGACCAGGTAGCCAAGTTTCATCTTGAGAAGAGAGGTGAATGGGACGCAGACTCCAAATACACAAAAAACACAGCACTAAGTAGTCCGCAGACATAAGAACCTAATTGCAGGGATCACATTCCCAAGTGAAGGACACTTCTCTCACAGGAAAGACCTGCATCTTCTTTTTCCTTGGGACACTGTGAAAATAACTTCCAGCCTATCAAAATGTTTGATAAATACAAGTGCTGAGAGCCACCAGAAACCCTGAGATATTAATCTGCAGTCCAGAGCAAGGCCGACTGCTACACAGAGAGCTGGGAGCAGAGGGCACAGAAACACGCAGAATACCAATTAACTGATGGCTCTGCAAAGGCGAGATCTATTGTGCACTGCACAAGGAAGCAGCCCTGCAAAGAGAGGAACAGCAGCCCACGTAATTAAAAGACATCCTCGAAACACACCTGCATCCAGACACAGATGAGCCTGTGACTTTACAGATGTGCAACATCCCTAAAAAAGGATGGAAGAAAGTCATTTAGGGGAAGGGACAAGAGGGGCTCAAAAAGCCAGAGGCACCTTTTGCGTTCAAATCTAGGGCCCACCTCTAGGGCCCTTCCATGTGTTGGAAGGGCAGCAGAGGAGAGGCACTTCTTGCCCTCAGCTCAGGGCATTTGGGCCACACCAAGGCTGCTTAAGTACAAGCCTGCAACTAAAGCTCAAAGTCACACTTGGTCCCAGGCCAGCTTGATTTCAATGTGTACAAGTTTTCAGTGATTAAACTGGATGGTTCAAGTCCATACATGTGGAAGTTTCTGTTTTTCAAAGGTGTGCTGCCTGGCCACCACTGAGGAGCATTCACAGAGATGGTAAAAGAAAGGTACAGAGATACCCAGGCCACTCAGCTCCTCAGTTGAAAGCAAGGGCCTCAAGAAGAAAAGCCGAGCCATTTTCACAGAACAGACAAGCTATTTTTAACACCAGCCATGGCTTCTCAACTCTACAGAACAGTTTAGACCAAAACTGTTCAGTAATTGTCAGTCCATGGCAGAGACTGGAGAGGAAAAGTTTGACCCAAAACATTTGAAAACAAAGACTTTTCAAGGAAGCACCAAACACTGCAAGGCACCTCTGAGGGGTGAGAAGAGGGGGCCATCGCACACACCAGAATAGCAAGAGTCAGGGCAAGACATTCTTTCTGAAGCCCCAGTGATGTAACTGCTGCCATCCAGAAAGGTTTAATAGATTAAACACAGGAATTTAGTGCTCTGGAGAGCTGCGATGTGTGCTTGGAATACCTGGGGAATTTCACTTGATCTGTTCAAACCCACAGAGGGTCAAGAAAAGCAGCTGTCTCAGCAGTAAGGGTGATGGTAGCTCACCTGCCAGGAATTCTACTGGACTAGGTCTAAGCTAGCAAGGTGAGACAGGATCGGACACACTACTAACTCCAGTCTTACCCCAGCTGTAACACAGCATCAGGAAACTCCTCCCTTCTGTTTGAGCAGAGGCTGCCAGACACAGTGGCTGCTTGCTATTATGCCAGCCTGCACCATCACCTTTCTAGCTCAGCTCTGACAAGGAAACACTCTGTGCAAAGGACAAGAATCTCACCCAGAAGCAGCAGCTGAGAAGGTGGTGACTGTGAAGATACGAGGGGCTGCAAACCCAGACAGCTAGCACGGAGCAAGGCATCCAGATTGAAGAGCTGACAGTGCCATATGGAGATCCTGGCTGCCGCAAGACACCGAGACCTTCCTGTGCTGTGACATCCACATGCTTTTACTTTGTGGCCCATCACCAGTCTCAAATATATCCCAGGCACTAAATTCAGGCTGTATCTGGCTGAAGCTGCAGATGTTATCTAGGAATAGTTTCCAGCCATTGTCCAACTAAGGAACAATAAAAGCTGTCACAAAAATTCTGCTGTGCCATTTCAGGAAGGCTTCCCAGGTCTTACTGCATTCAAGACCAACAACCCTTCCTGTAGTCAGAGACCAGCAGCACATCTCTGCATTAAGCTTGCTCACCTCTTTTGAAGACTTAGTGTCATACACACTGCTCTCCCCTATTCTGGCTTAATTCCCAGCCCCTTCAGGGGAAATCGAGCTAAAGGCAATGCTCTGCATCCTGCTGCACCACTGCTCCAAGTCCCGGAAAAAAATCCATACTCCCAATTAATTCCCAAAAGATCTACAGAAATACTTGCTCCTTGCTGACACAGGACTGGCAGAGGGAGACCTGGCTTATCTTACACCTCTGCTCCCAACCACAGGAAAGCCGCAGCCCCTGGACCCAAGCATACATATTCCTGGCACATGACTCTCTTATTCCTGCTCACAAAGGAGGAGATGCAATGCTGCAGTTAACGCAACCTGTGGGCTGCATCAGGACAGAGCCAGAAGCATCAGCTCTCTGCGTACCTGTCTGGGCAGCCGCAGGGTTATCATCCGTCTGCAATGAAATCTTATCTGCTTCGAGTCTGCACAGGCCTCAGAGTAACAACCAGTCTGTCTCATATCATCACTTGAGCCTTTCTCCTCACCAGATCAAGCTCCTGACTTCAAAATCTAACTGATAGTCTCAAAACACAGATAATCCAGATACGAATGCTTCTGAGTCTCTGTCTGGCTCTGCTCTAGGCATGCAGGATCCCATCTCTTGCTTGCAGCGAGCCAGCCTCTATTTACCTTACTCCTCTTCTCAGGAGGTCGCACCAGGACAGCATGGTCTGAGAAGAGGAACCAATAAAACACAGTTGCCAACTGTTCCCTACTATTCCTATGACTCTAGAGCCAGGAGTAACTGTCTGCATACCGCTTCTGCTTCCCCAAACTGTGCCTCCCATGGCAACTCCGAGTCTCACCTGTCCCATTCCTACTACTGCCTCCAGTCAGTCTGATACTCCATACCACCCCCACGGCTGCCACCCTCCAGTGCCCAGTCAGAAGGCAGGCAACAAGAGGCAAAAAAGAGCCATCCTGCTCTGCTCCAGTTCCTACCACAGCATGAAGAGGACAGACTGCAAAGTCCTCATGTTCCTGGGCTCCAAACACAGGATGCACAAGGAAGTGACACTGTGAACCTGCACCCTGCTCCAGGCCCTCAATGCTGAGCAGCAATTCAAACAAATTGTGTTGTTGCACTGAGGACAGGCAAATAGCAGCCAGTGTCTAACTTGTCTGTTCCCACCAGACAAGTCAGGATCAGAGATCTGCCTTCCACGATGCAGGGTCAGCCTCAAGAACAATTCTAAAGGTTTACATGGCAGCTTTCCTTGTAGGCTTCCCCCTTCCCAGATCCTGGAAGTATCTGGGCCATTTTTGCCCAAATTCCCCACAGCTGACTGCCCAGAGACAAGCCAAAAGAGCTCTTCAGAAATGGCGGGGACTGCCTTAAGAACAAGCATCCCTGGCAGCAGTAGAGGGATCTTCACCTCAGACCCACAGCACGCCTCTGCTCACTGAAAAGCAGCAAGCACACATGCCCCAAGGCCACATCCCACCTTACCTGCAGAGAGAAGGTCAGTGCGAGCTCGGTCTCCACATGTCCACTCGGGGGCAATACAATCTCGTGTGACCGCAGGATGCGCTTGGAGCCCTGGGCAGAAACAAAGTCCATCAGGTGAATTCCCCAGAAGCCAGCCCTTACATCCCACCCCAGCCCTAGTTACTGAAAACCAGGAAACACTGTCAGGGACTACCATAGAGAAAATGAACGGATGGGTCTGACCTTGCACTTCCGTGAAATATTAATGAGATGAAAGGGAGATATTTGACTAATAAACAATTGGGCATATTTACTGTCCCTAACTGCAACAAAGCACCTTTTTGTTCTGCTAAACCCCAGCATTCAAAAGCTATGAGTCAACCCCCACCCCTCAAGTTGAAGTCTCGTATTTTTACTTCAGCCAATAGGTACAACGCTCATCATCTCCTGGGTTCGGAGGCTGCAGCGTCACCCTTCAATCTCCAGCATTAGCCATGACAGACTGGGCTTTTCCTTTTGCGCACACACCCCTCTCTGGGGAAAGCGGAGATTTTAACCTGTTTAAACTACCGTGAGTAGTTGAGGTTATAAAAGAAATAATCCACTAAGCATTGCAGGGAAGTCTGGATACGTGATAGTATTACAGGGCAACTGTGTTTGGGCTGCTGTATGCTTACCGAGTTACTGAGCTATCTACTGCATGAACATTGCATTTCAGGGAATGTTTCAGGGGAAACTAGCAGGAAAGCATGACAGACTGCTGCCTAGCAAATCCTTCAGCACTGTTCAAACACAGTGGCAAGTTTCAGAGGTCCCTGGCTCAATGTTTTGCTGAGGCTGCAGATCTGGCTTTGTCCAGACAGGCTGATCTCTCAGCAGCACAGAACTGTAGCTCTTAAAAAAGCAGCATCTGGGAAATTAGAGACAGACTGGTGGAGGTAAACACCTCCCAGCTGCATCCAAAAGAATGCTGTGATTTGCAGCAGTGTCTCAGCTCCTGCACAGCACAGCATGGGCTCCTCTGTGGAAAAGCTGAGGTGCCTCAGCTCCAGTGGATCAGAAGACAGACAGCAAGCCAGGGCGAGAAACTGAAGGGCTCCCCGAAGGAAAAGCAGCATGCCTGCAAGTAAAGCACAGCTAACCTCGCCACTGGCAACAGCGGCATCTGCTCCACTGGTGCAAAGCTCCTAGTAACAGCAACCTCGCTTTACTTGTTACGCAACTCGAAATCTAATGAAAGATCAAATATAGCTGCTTTTAGAAGACCGCAGCAGATAAACAGAGCAACAGCTCAGGAAACAGAGTTGACAACTCTTTGAACATCGCTGTTCAGGAGGCTGCAAGGAGACATGGGAAATGCAGGTAAGATGCTCTCATTAGGTCTGAATTCAGTCACCCCCTCTGGAAGGACTCCAGGGCCTGACACCTGTCTCGCAATTCCCCATACAAAGGCAGTGAGTCATTTGACAGAGATCACGTATTTGATGATCCAGTATCACCAGCCTCAAACAAGAGCCATGTCAGAAACCTGAGTGCTGGCAAATTAAGCATCTCTGAAAGAGCTTGTCAGCATCATCATCATAACCTGCAAGCTATAAAGGGACTTTCAATAACAGTGCTTCGAATCTGCCTGTGCCTGAGAGAGCTGCAGTGCTACTGACCCACCGTTAAACAGCACGTCAGAAACAAATATGGGTGCTGATCCAGCACAAGGGACACTCAAGGTGAGGCATCCTCTGGGACAGCACTCATTCCAGTCACTGTCACCTCTAGGTCAACTGGACAGATAGATCAAAGGCAAAAGAAGGATGGCCATGCCCTGGGGATGCGAGCTGCAGCCTGGGACTTGGCAGACGAGCACCCCAAACAGGGCAAATCCTTCTGCCTTCCAGTTCTTCAGAGATCTGTCCTGGTGCTGGAAGGACTACAAAGTAAGTGCTCAGGTCCAGTAGCAAGACAGATCACAACAGGTACCCAAAACAGACAAGAAAGCCCCACACATTAAAACTCCTTTTGGACTTGGAGGTCTGGGGCAGTATTTCCAACCTTTTCACCCATAAAAAGTGTAAGCAGTCAGCAGTAACTTGGACAGGAAAAGAACATTTTGCTCTAGTAAAAGCTACAGAATTCTTCAACCCAAGCCTGACATGCTCTACACAAAGATCATTCACCGACAAGCCTCAGACCCTTTCAGTGATGTATCCACCTCCTTGGAGTAAAAACATATGGAAAGCTTTCATTTCCAATAAGCAGTATCTGACGGCCTGGGAACCCACAGCCATGCCTCTTTTGAGGTTCCCATGAGACCAGGTGTGTGAAATGATTCCCTACCCTTTTGCTCCCTGCTGTGGGTGCGTGAACCCCCTCGAACACAGAGGGGCACATTTGCACCCCAGCTGGACTGCTCAGAGATGAAAGAAGCTGATGACATCCTCAGCTGCATGCCCTTGCACTATAGAGACTTCCCAATTTCAGTTTCCACGCTAGATTGTGTGTGTTTTGACACAACCAGCTCTGCAGGGGTTTTCCTGGCTGTTTATTTGACAAGCAGCTGCTTTTCCACATGGTTAATGATATTTTTCTACTTATAGGTCTGCTAGGCTTTCACTCATTAAGTACTTCAGCATTTGCAGTGGTGGGAGCACGTGAGCCAAACGATGCTGTGACGCACTGTGGCATAGAGTCCCCTTCCTTCCTAGCCTGCCTCCAGGCAGTGTGACCTACATGTAGGCACCTAATTAAATGGCACAAATGTATGCTGTAAAGTAGGTTATTTACCTAAGATGACAGCTGTATTTTATGGAAACAAATCCACTGACAAGCATCTGGATACAGAATCAGCTGGGTTCCTGATAGCAGAGCTGCCCATCAGGAGAGGAGGGCCCAGCCTCCAGAACCCCCAAACCAGGACCAAGTTACCAAGATGTTCAGCTCTAAAGTGAGCTGAGGCATGTTAAATAGAGATCCAGGCCTAGATTTAGTGACAACTCGGGAAGAAGAGGTGACAGCATATTATCTGTAAAGAGCATTTTTACATACAGATAAGCTCATGCTGAGCCCTCAGGAACAATATTCTTCACTTACAACAGTGAAATTCAGTAGGAGCACTGGGAGGGGTTAGGGAAAGGATAAGAAGAATTTCTCCACACATCCAGAATGCCCTGATGTACTCGAGAAGAAGCCCATGGCTGCAATGAACCCTCACGTGGAGGTGAAGCTCAGTTTAGGTATCTGCCAGTATTTTTATCCAAGCAACACATTTAATTCTTAAAACTGAGCAGCAATTACCTGCATTTTGACAGCAATGACCCCAGAAATAAGCTCCTTATCCAATTCCTTTAAGACTACCAGTTTCTTTAATGTCAAGCTGCACAACCTGCAAACAGGAACAGAAGAGAAACAGTTACAATCATGCCTGAAAAATGAAAAGCTCTGAACAGCTTTTAAACACAGCAGTATCCCAGTTTGAGGGAGACCAGGCTCCAGACACAAGCCACACACCAATACAGACATAAAGACAGCAGAAATTTGTGAGGCGTCCCTGGCTTTTCAGACTGAGTTTCTTCAAGCTTTCACAAGTAGAAGGAGGCAGAGAGCACGTACGTCCCGCTGTTTGATACAGACCCATGGCCACATGGGAGGGCTTCGCACCATGGACTTCCACTGACCACAGCCTGGGAACTCTTGCTCTGAGTCAGACCAAAAGCTTTAGGGTCAGATGAATTAAATTCCAGCAATATAAAAGCACTAGGTCAGACTAATTTTAAACTCGTTTACAAAGCTTTCCTAGATTGTTGGCTTTTTCAGTTTCAGACTCCTGGGTACCAAAGATCTCGCTCCCACCTCCTCTTGTCAACCCACGAATTCTCCTCCTCACCCGCAAACAAAAGTGCTAGCAAGTGGCTCAGGCATCTCTAATGGGAAAGGAAAAAAGAAAGAAGGAAAGGACTCAAGCAGTGTCCTCTGGCCCTGGTGTTCACATGCCACACATAAGCAAGTAAATCACATTCTTTACCCAGGCAATGCTACATTGTTCTGGTTAAAGCTGTTTGCACTTCTGCCATCCAGCACAGGGAGCTTGGGAGGGGGTGAAGTCTGGACGAGGTGCAGCCGAGTTAACACTCTGAGGTAATAGGGCCACAGTATTTGTACTGCCACAATTTCACAGAAGTTACCACCAACTGGTGTAATTAAGGCAAGCCTAGAAACAAACCTCAGGGAAAAATAAACCTGAAGCAAAGACAGCTCAGCTTGAGGAAAGCAGAGGCCAGGGAAAGCTGCCAGGTGAGCTCTCACGACAAGACATCATCTGCCACACCAGTCAGGAGCCAGCACTGCCTCTGTGTCATGGGCATCTTTGGCCTCTGCTGTGGGGTGTCACCAAGCCTCAGCATGGCTCCTCTGAAACCCACCACAGAGCTCTTCCCCTCAGATAAAGTGTAACATCAGGGCTGTTCATAAAGCAGCCAGGTCCAGCAGTAGATGGGAAGGGAAGAGGCGCTGATGCTGGATTTTGGTGCATGCCCAGGCAGCAGTAGCACAGGTGTCCTTGACTGAAGCCTGCACTTGAAGTACAGGACTCCACGCTGGTGCCAGGAACCCGACAAGTCAGCACTGCAAGGGTGACTTGCACCTCCACCACAGTGGGAAGCTGACACACTGCTTTGCTGGAATGCCTCTGGTGACTGCAGACACCACCAGCCTGGGTGCAAAGCTGCAGGAGAGACACAGCTCTTCCCAACAAGAGCGGTGGCAGATGGTGAAGCTGCTGCTCTCTGCCTCATCCAGAAATGCCTGTGGCTCTGCCTGGACTCTGGCTCTCATGCAGGGCTAGGAAGAGGGAAGAGACGGTCTGAGCTCTTACGGTCTTCACTCAAGCACCTCTCCAAACCTGCCCTTGCCAGCCTCTTCTCCGCCCCAGCCCATGCTATCTGCTCTCCCTGCTGCTCACTTGCAAAGCACTTGTTCCTGCTATTAGCCTCCCGAAAAACCAAGAGAAAGAGAGAACTCCTGCGCAGAGTTTTGCATCAGAAGACTGCACAGCCAGAGATGCTGTGGGAATTACAAGGAAGCTGGAAAAACTAGGTCTGCCTGGGCCTCCGTTCCCCTCTGCCACACCACCAGCAGCTGTGCACGGTGTCATCCAGACAAACGTGCTGGAGACGGCGAGCTTGGAGGCGCTGGGTGCCAGAGGAAGGACAGCAGAAGGGGGCAGGAGGACAGCTGCAGCTGCTGCTGGGCTGGCGAAGGGGAAACCAAGCGTGCTTTGCCTTCCTCCATGGGCAGAGCCTCCCCCAGAGCAAAGCAGGCACCTGCGGAAGCAGGAGAGCACAGGCCAGCACATTCAACTGCAAACATCGGTGTCCTTGTGCACTGGAAGTCAGGTGAAGCTGCATCCCTCAACCCGGAGTGCAGGAGAGGTCGCCCGCTTTCCCTGGGTGCCCCAAACGAAACGGCAAGCACAGACACACACACGGCCACTGCCATGAAGCAGCCAGGCCAGGATTTGGAGGAAGGAGGTCGTGATGCCATTTGTTTTCTTAGTAAAGCTGTAGCTCAAGGACAACTGCGCTGGGCTTGCCAAAACCCACAGCGCTGGGGCTGGTCAGGTGCTGAGAGCAGAGGTAGAACAAGACGCTGGCATTGTCTGGCTGGCAGGCAGGGAACAAAGCCCTTTTCTCTCTGGCCCTGAGCTCCAGGATGGAAAAGGTACAGGAAGAAACAATGGTGTTCTCAGCACACACAGCAGAGCACAAGGAGGGCGTTCTGTTCTCCGCTGGGCATTCCTTCAATTCATCATTTATGAGCTTTGATCAAGCCCTGCGGAGCACTGGCTGCTTGGAAAAAAAATATAAAAAAAATTACAAGCCTCCTTTACAGCAACCAGAAAAACAAAAGCAGTTAAAAGACATGGGATGCATCTGCTTTCTTTATCCCCCATTGCTGGGCTGCTGGTACTAAAAGGCGCTTCACACAAAAAACAATGAATGTTTATATTCTCCATCACAAGGCGGGGGGGAATAATATCAGAGTATAATCTCACCAAATCACTCCTACCCTCAACACACTTATTGTTCTGGGTCTTCTGTCTAAGTTGGCAACTTTGAAATCAAAGCAACCTTCAGAATACATGGCAGAAAGGGGCCGTACCTTACTCAAATAATGATGAAAAGGCATATTCCAGCATGTCACTGCATCCAGCGCTGGTGTGGTGCCCCTGCCGCCAGCACAGGGATCCTGAACACATGCTCACAGGCACAGCAAGGATTTGTCTGCCGTAACTGCCTCTGATAACAGCGGCATCTCCTTCCATACTTATCTTTTGCCCAGGTTTTGCTGTACTTCTGGTAAATCTCAGCAACCAGGAAGGGGACTGGTCTCACAAAACATTTCTAGCAATGAGCCTGTTAATTTGGAAGTTTCACATACATACATATTTGATCTCTGTGAACAGGGAAAATAACCCAGAGCACAGACACGCGAGGGTAACTGAAGAAGTTCCAGTCTGCAGCTGAAAGAACCTGAAGTATTTTGAGCAGTCTATAAAAAGCCTGGGACTGCAATACAGGAGGCGCAGGCAAAGGCCTTCCATGCATGTTTGTTTCAGCACTGACCTATGGTTGCACGTGAGAGTTCAGCTAGCAAAAGCACTAAGGTGGCTGGAGCAGTGTTAAATAAGGGCAACGGAAACCTGAGAGCCAAGATTTCCACCCTTTTTCGAAGGTTCATAGCAGATCTCCCTGCTAGGAGCACAGCTGGGTCCCTGCTGAGCTCACGTCCCCTCCGGTCACACATGTCCCCCCGCGGCAAGAAGGCATGAGGTACTCGCCTGACCCCATTCTCAGGTTAACAAATCATGAGACAACTTAATGCATTCTGCAAGAATAAAACTCCTCATCTTTTTACATCACTGCTGCAAGAATGTAGATTTAAAGAGGAAATCTGGACTTGACCCAATGGTTTCAACTCGCCCTACTAAAGCAAGTTGTGCCGAGTAACTTCATCACAAGCTCATTGCTCAGGAAGGCAGTTATCTGCAGAGGACATTTTGGTAACCAAGATCCAGCGAACACATCCAGGACAACCAAATAAAGTGTCACATTCTTTACTCACTGGATATTTTGCTTTTGCAACCCTCTGAGTAGAAAGATCAGGAAAATAAACCCCCCTTCAACAAAGAGTCTGCCTCACCGAATTAAATGTCTGTCTCTCCACAGGGAGCACAGTAATTGCACAGAGACCTCGCTCGTGCAGAGACAGTCGAATCAACAGGAAGGAAAAATTAAAAATTAAAGACCTGTATTTTAATTAAGCCCCACAGAAGTCAAGAATAAGAACAGATGCATCCCCAGCTACAGGGGACTCCAAATGCAGGAAGGGAGCTGGGGCAGGAAGACTCAAGCTCCCTACACAGACACCCTTTGTCCAGGTTAAAACCTGTGAAGACATTGGTCCTAGAGAAAACATTTCATGCCAGGAGCACTCTCCTCTGAGGTCTGTAAGCCTCGATCAGCCGATGGCTATAATGAAGGAACTGGTCTCTCTTTGGTCACCAGGCAGTTTCAACTCACACAAGTTATTTCAGCATTTCGGGACAGCAAGCAGCCTCCCATCCCAATGGTTTCAACCTCAACTTTGAGTGTATTCCTCCAAGCTGACACTTTATACCCAAGTCAATCCCAAAATAAATCGCAAGCCGCCTGAAGCAGTGGCGGGAGACACCCGCCTGCCCAGACCAGCCGTCATTCTGCACATAGCTGTAGGAGCCTCTGTGCAGGAGAGGCCAAACGAGGAGCCCTGCACAGCATTTTTCAGAGACAGCTGCTTAAGAAAGATATGAGCGTGTACAGCGCATGAACAACCAACTGCACAAGCAGTTTCTTATGTCTGCTTTGCCCAGGAGGAGAAGAACAACACACGGAGGTACTCATTGCTGCACTTACATGGTAAAGGCAGAGCTCTGTTCTGGCCTAGGAGAGTCAGCTCGGGAGAAAAAGCAGGGGAGAAGAGCTGTCCTCTAATGTCACCAAAAGGATCAGGGCAAGGGTAGCAATGGTGACTGTTGCTTTACTTTCCAAAGTTCATAAACTAATTCCTGCAAAATGATCCAATTTCAGTCCCGTTCTCAGATAAGCTCCAAAGCAAGAACAAATTAAACAAGGAGACAGAGGTCAAGCACCCCAGTTTCTATCATGCCAGAAACATAACCTGAGCAACTTGCAGAGAAACCCAATAGTCCCATATTAGTCTCTGCTTACTTCTCCTTCATTCACACCACCAAGGTAAGCGGCAACCTTCAGCCAGCTGTTCTGGCTACACATCCATTCAAGTAAGCTGTAAGAAGCCAGGAAACAACTGCAGAGCAAGTATTTTCACTGTCCTTCTCAAGGATCTTGAAATCCTCTTCCCAGCATTAATACACAGAATTAAGCTCTTAAGATTCTAGAGTCTAAGACCCACAGAAGTGCTGTAGCAAGCAGGTCTTGTTCAGATAGGTAAAGGACAGCAGCTTATTTTATGCAACAGGCTCTACACTGGACCTCACAAGGACACACAGGCTCAGCCAGACACTATCCTTTTACAGGGGAAATACTGTCCTGCTCACCTCAAATACAATGCAAATGTACCTGTTCCAAACTGTCCATGCAAAAGGGGCCGGGGTGTCAAATTTCTGCAGACCTGTATAATTTTTAAAAAATCCTTGAATTCTGCGTGGGCACATTTGCAGAGCAGCATGCAGTTAATATGACCAAGGATTGAAGCACATCTGAACTTGGATACTCCAACACATCAGTTGGAAAATGCTGAGA
>NW_010197842.1:0-21923 GCF_000695765.1 Mesitornis unicolor | reverse complement strand
GCAGGACACGACATTGCCGGCTGGCTGTAGGGGCTTCACCCAAGGCTGAAAGGGACCAGGATCCCCACAAGCCAAATAACTGGCTCACAAAACAGAGTTTACACATTCCATTGGCACTTCTAACTTCTGAGTGTCTGGAGAGGGCACTACTGAGGTGCAGTGATGCTGGAGAAACCTACAGAGGTTAAAGCTAAATCTGCACAGCTCCCCATACTCTTCAGGCAGCCGAGCAAAACTTCTTGTGCAAGCTGGCAGTTGTGTCACGCCATGCTCTGACTACTTAGCTCAGACTTAATATATTCCACATCAGACCAGCAGGAAAACAGACTGTCACCAACTGCTCACCTCCAGGTACGTGGTCTGAACTGCGCTACCCAGAAACAGCAGCTTTCTCTTCTTTAAGAAGTTGTTTCAGTGAGAGCTGAAGCAGCTCTCTTCACACTTGTGTTTACCTCAGTCAAGATCTCGGTTCTTGCACACACTGCTAGACATTTTCTCACTCTTCATTTTGATGGTTTCAAAGCCCATTACAGGGTGACTTAAAAAAAACCCAAACCACAAAGCAGGGATTAGGTCTGTTTCTCAGGCAGGCAATGGAGTGCAAAGGAGTTAGACAAACTCACCTGTGTGTTCACACCACGCTGCCTGCAGAGCCAAGCACAAATCCAGTTAAATACTCCTCTCCTGGCTTGCCTCTTTCAAACCCAGCATCCAGAACACCAGGACTGCACAGCATCCTGACACCAAAGCAAGCATGCATGAAAAAGCCTATGGCACTGGTGGGTTAGGTTTGATCAATATTTTTAAAGTTTTGAGGTAACAGGAAGGTGTTTTATTAGCTTAAAAGACTAAAGTCAGCAAATAATGAAAAGCTGTTTCATGGTTAAGATTCCTTTGACAGGCCATCAGGATTACATTTTCTATATTACAGATGACACAAACACATCTGATATTTGTTGTATTAATTTACCAGTAGCTGGAGTAACCAGAGGTACAACCACCAAGGAACAAGCTGCAAGATGGAGACAGCCCACCATAGCCCTGTCCATCTGACCAAAGCCAGTGGCAGCTGTGGGTCTAAATCTCACGTGAGATATCCACGTGCTGCAGTGCAGCCTCTCGCCCAGAAAGCCTCGCAGCACTGAAATGCCAGTCTCCCATTTGAGCACCCAAGGAGAGCGAAGTAGCACATGTCAGGGAGGGGGAGCCTTTAGGATGTGGGCTGGTCAAGCCGTTTCTCGCTAGGGCTTCATTTCTCAGCTGGTCAGCAACAACACAAAGACATAACCCCCTAAGCTTATGTGAGCCTGCCAGGGTGCCAGGCAGCTCCCCGCCTTACAAACTGACACAAAAGCATATGCACAGATGACCAAATGAATCATGCCTCAAACCAAAAGGACACTCTGGGAAGAGGAATGCAAAAACAAAAATCAGGGGGTAGAGGATGAAGAGGAGATCTTCATAGCTGGAACAAACCCAGCAACCTTCTCCTCCCTGACATGTCTTCCTTATGGAACCTGCCTTCTCCTCGCTGCTCCCTTGCCCCAGACTTGTGTGCTTGTCACACTGCAGGGTAACCATTGGGATCAGCTATTCCAGGCATGCTATGGGAATGTTCTCCCTGCCTGCCAGGAGCTGTTCCCATTTGCCTCTGAACCCTCTGGGTTCAAAGTAGCCAGCAGAGGAGAAGGACCATCAGAGCTAAAGGCTTCCTGGTCTGTCCACAGCTTGCCACAAAGCACGGAGCAGCACAGCGCGGATCAGCACATCTCTGCCTTCGCTTGTACCAGCATGCCCCTGCCAAGCAACAGTGCTGCAGCAGGCTGAGAACAAAGACAGCGCCCAGCCCTCCAGCACACACCCAAGGAAATCCTCGCAATGGTAGCTCTGGTGCAGGCACCCCTCAGTTTTGTCCAGCGTGGGCCTTGCCTGGATGATAACCCTCATTCTCCCCCCTGCCCTCTCCTCCACCACATCCACACCTCAACCCTCAGCACAGCATCCCCAAACGCAGCCACGGCAGCATTAGGAGCTGCAACGTCTCCACAGCAAGCAGGGATGTCACAGTCCACCAGTGACCCAGCTCCCCACAACCACGCAACAAATGAGACCAGCTCCTCCAACAGCCTGCTTGTGCCTCCTCACTCCCCTCCATAGCAGTCTGATGGCAAATCCTCCTTCACTTCTGAGTCAAGATTCAGTGCTCCAAACAGCCACTTCCCCAGCAGCTCCCCTGCCCCATCTCAAGCCTTGCACTCTGCAGTGAGGAGCTGGCATGCATTGAGCGCACACAGGCTCAGAGGAAGGTCCTGCACAAGCCAGGCTGCTGTAGTATTTAGTGTTTTCTTTTAGACAGTAGGAAGCACAGGGCTCTAAGAACTCAACTACTTTCAAAATCCTAGGTGCTATTCTGCTTTTCGTTCCCACCGTGAGAGCTTGCTGTTGTGCCACCCAGTGCTGTGCTCTCTGCACACTCCTGTGAGCCGCTCGTACCCCGGGGAGACACCACAGCCACAGCACACACTGTCCCTGAGGCCTGCAAACCATTAGAGGCCAAGAGTCAGGCTGAAATATCTTGATCTTTCCCTTTGTCTGTAAAGCAGTCATAAAAGGCTTCCATTAAGAGGAAAAAACTATGCCTTGACTTTCAGCCCATGTCAGAAGAGCTTGTAACCAAGAGCTCGGTTCTGCTCGGGTTACCTGTCACCGTGATCTCTTCATCGTGAGAAATCAGGACTAGGAAGCCTCCAGCTAAGAAAGCAGGCAGGGAAAAACAGATGGCTTCTCCGCATACCCAGATTGGAGCTTGCTCTCAGGGCATGAACAATTTGCCATTCTACCTTATTCCTCTCCATTTCAAATAACTTCCATGACACCTTCTGATGCAGAGCTGAGCTGAACACCTTGTCACTCCAGAGACCAGATAGGCTCACACCATGAGTCACATCAAATTACTTGTCACACAGCCATCCCCAGATGCTGCCCTGTTCACAAGTCACAGGCAGCCACAGGGCCCTCCCAGCCAAAGCCAAGACCCTGATGGCAAGTAATTCTTCAGACTTGGTGCTTCTCTAAAAGACAGCCACCTTACACCGCTCTGAAAAAAACAGCGTTTATGAAAACTGTTGTAAGAGTTTTTTAAAGGAGTTGTTGTTTTGGAGGTTGGGTTTTCTGTTTCATTTTTAAGCTTGCTTTTCCCCTGCTGACCCATCTGGACCGAAGGCAGCAAAGCCAGAGTAGGTGGCCATTCCGAACACTGTAATTCTGTACCCTTGTTGCACTGAGCCCCAGATGAACCCCGTTTTGTTTGCGAAGTTTGCAACATGGCCCAAAATAAACAAAAAGAGCCAACCACACAGGTATAATTTAAAGCCCAAACGGTTGGTTTTTCACTGAGAACTCAAAATGTCCTGTAAGAGTAAAGGCAGAGCAGCCAGCAGCAGCAAAAAGCATTCATGAACTTTGATGGTACGTTTGGTATCAGCCAGCACAGGAATCAAATATGCAAAGCATCTCGCTGGCAGGCTTGCTTTCAGAGCAGAACACTTCACAGATCCCAACGCTGCTCTCACTGCAGCGAGTCTGTCCCAGCCTGCCCTTCTGGCCCTCCAGATCGGCACATGCAGTCAACCACCCCAATACGTCGCAGAGCCAATGACCTATGCTCTTCCTTTAGGGTTTGGAGGGACGTTGTGAGAACCACCTGCTCCACAGAGCCATTTCTGCAGCCACGCCAAACACCGTGTGTAATGCCCGCAGCACCTCAGCTGTTCGACAGCACCGTGGCACCCAAGCACCAACCCCTCTGAGCCCCACAGCACCAGCTCATCCTGCACAGGTGCTTTGAACAGGGTACTGCAATGCTGACAACCGATGTGCACTCTGACCACAGCTCAAAGGATGCTTCCAAGTCAAACACATTAAAACAGTTATAAAAGGAAGGTTCTTCTTTCCCAGCAGCATTTATTTAGATTTGAATGGTGCCAGTTTTTACAAGGCAACAACACAGCTGACAAAGCAGCCTCCATCTGCGCTAAATATAATTCACAAAGAACTCCAGACCCTGCCACTAAAGCTGGGGAGCTCTATTCAGCATTAAACACATTGGAAACACTGGTTAACATCCCTCAAACTGGAAGAAAACATTGAGGGTAAAGCAGCTGAAATGTATTATCCCTTGCAGATTTGTGTCCCCAGAAAGGAAGGGGCAAACAGGAGCTTTGCAATACTAACAGTAGTCAAAAAAGGTCTGAAAATGTGAAAATGGTCAGTATGCCTTGCAAGGAAAGAAATGCCTCCTGATGCCTCTGGTTGAAGCGGCATTATGCTTCACGACTATCCCTTGCATTTCTTCCATCGAGTATTCTGTGCAGTGCCCACTCGCTTTCACGCTGCCTGCTCAGAAGAGCCCTGACAAACCGGGAGGAAAAGCACCACAGAACAGGAACAAGGGATCTGGTGATCGAGATTTTAAAAGCCAAATAGTTAGCCACAGTACCTAAGTTTATGGAAGAACGAGACAGCCGAAGCAGAACTACCACAGCTACTGTAAGGAACTTGTGCAGTAACCAGAAGCACTATTTTAACTTCCAAAACCAGCCAAACTGGACTGAAAATGCTTACAGAGAGTGCAGTGCCTAGCCTGCTGTCAAGCACAACACAAGCTCTCCACCAGAGGCCTTGAAAACCTTGAAGCCGCCAAAAGTGCACTAATGAAACTAGGAGCTCGTGTAGTGTTTAAAGCTGACCCACAGAGGTTACTGCACAGTGCAGCAGCAGCAGATTTTGCACTGACAAAGGCTGCATGAAACACCTTCCCCCTGCGCTGAAGAGACACCTGAACGGGAAGGAACCCCCACCACTTGGTTATCCTCATGGCCTGGGGGATGGCCAGGCCTTGCAGTGGGGCTGCAAACTGCTCGGGTTTTCAGAGCACTTCCAAAGCCCCCTCAATGAGAGCAGCTTCCTTGAGAGAAGCTCCCAGGCTCCAGGTGATCTCAAAACGTCTCTCAACACCACTTTAAAAATATGTCTTTCCCCCCCACAATCTTCCTCTTCACATCTAAATATATTCTGTATGCTCTACTTTAAAGAGCTCCTACTGAAAAAGAAAGCACTTGTTTGGAAATAACTCAGCATAACATTTTCTACTTGTTTTCTTTTCTGTAAAAACTCCTTGTGACTGAGACTTCACTGCATTTCTCATGGAAAAGGGAAAAAACCCCAGCAACTCGGACTTTGCTTACCCTCTTTTCTGAATGGTTACATCACTTCTGAGTTTATTGGGGAAAAAAGGTACCACAATTTTTACTCAGTTCAGAAGAACCACCAGTGCCAAATGCTTGCAGCGGCAGGCAGAATCCAGAGATTTGCTCCAGAGAAACATTTGCATTTGCTTAATATTCTAAACCTCTTCAGCAGCTGTCAGAAGTAGAGCTGGCAAGCAGAGATTCAATATTATTTAGATATTACATTTTTTCAGCATTATTGCTGGTGATATTTCATTCCTGAAAGCAATAATAGAGCAAAGCAGACCAAATGCCTGAACTTGTTAGTTCAATTTGTCAGTCTGTGACCTGTGTAAACAAGCAAAACAAAAAGCTGTGATAGACACAAAGTGCTCCGAGATGCTGGTCTTCACTGCTCAGAACTTGATCCAGACGGCGTAAGATTTTTAATGCTGAATATAAGCAATAAAACAGTAAGTGATTTATAACAATCATAACCTCTTCAGTCCCCACAGCCTTTCATCAGGCCTACAAGCTGCCACTGAAGCCAGAATCATCAAGATAAACTGTACATGCTCTACAGAATAAGCAGATGGAGGCAAATGAGGCATAAACAAGTGGAGGCTGGATGCGAGGTGGCTCCTCCTCAGCAGGATATGAAGGTTCACTGCTGGAATTACCAAGGAGCCTGTCCAGCACTAAGACCGAGTTACTCCATTTGTGAACAGGATCACACCATGAAATCACTCATGGAGACCAAACTCTACAACCAGACCAGTTTCAGGCCCCTGAAAAATGCTCTCTTCTAATATATTTGCCTGATGCGATCAGCTAACACCCACATGCCACTGTTGCCAAGAGCAAAGACAGGTATCAGCATCATTCTGCGGTCAGTGCTTCTCTTTATGGATGAGGCAAGGAGCATCCTTAAAGCAGGTGTGTGCGCTCAGGCTGCCAAAGAGCATTTCTGTCACAGGAACAGCTGAGGATCTTCAGTGGGGATGAGACAGGGCCAAGTGCCACAGCATTCTTTTCAAGCATCAGGACTGGATATATCCTTAGAGAGGACCACGCTCAACCTCTAATTTTCAGCTAATACCAAGCACATCTAACTTTGCACTGAGGCCAATGGCCAGTCACACATGAAATGTATTTATGTACCCTACATGTTTCTGACTGCTGAGGTTTTTCAGCAGTAGCCTCAAATACACCAACAGGCAAATAATCTAGTAAACACCACATTTCCTAAAGCTGCTAAGTGTTCCATATCTGGCAGATTGAGCTGAGATGTAAAAGGACAATGCAAGACATTCTCTGCTGAGGTACCTGTAAAACATTAAACCTGCTTCTCTGCACCCAGCCATTACACAGGGCAATACAAATCCACCATCCCTCCTGCTCTTTTCCTTTGGAGCCTGGGTACTTACACTGAAGCCATGATAAGAGAGGCCATCCCTACCTTTTTAACATCTTACAAACAGAATAATGCCTTCTATTTTAAGATGTTGCATTCAGTTTGCAATGAGTCTCCCATGCAATGGTTTGCATGACAGTCAGCACCGAGGCAGTCAAATTCCACGTCTCTGAAGAAATCCTATTTCTCTACAGAGAGAGAGAACAATAAAAGTGGTTTGGGAGCTCCTGCAATCCTGGTGAGTCCAAACTCTCCAGCAAACCAGCACAGATTTGCTACCACTTCTCAGGTGTTTCTTTTGAGCCTTCATTTCCACCACTGTGAAGCACAGGTCAGCTCATCAGCTCAGCAAGCACCTCAAAACTGGCTGAAGGGAAACACTGAAGCCAAGGAGAGTGCACACTACCACTGCTTCACTAAGAGATTTTCGTGTATTATGTGTATGAGCATTCTGACCACACATAAATGTTCATATAATTACAAATAACTAAGTCATTTCTCTGTTTTCACACCTGAACCTGCAAGAAACACTGCAGAGACAGATGCCCCCCCTCCGCCCACGACTGATACCCAACAGGGTCCTCTGTTTGCAGATGCACCAGCTCAAACACAGATTAGCTTCTACTCAGAGCAGGGCCTCTTGGAGGGCTGGTGGAGCGTGGATTCACTCACAGGAGAAAAGCCCAAAGTTACTCATGCAGTAGCTTTGAAAATCTGGTGGTAACTTCGGAACCAGGATAGCCCAGGAGACTGCCAGCAGAAGGAGCAGCAGACTGCTGCCAGAGGACGGAAAACAGAGAAACAAAAGCTACACGAGGAGCTTGAGTTCACTGTTCAAGATACAGAAACTGTGGGAGACAAGATGAACTGTTCAATTTCCAGAGATTAGAGAACTGTTCACACTAAGCTCCACCAAATGCTGCCTTTAAACTGGTACAAGCAGCTTGTGATGCCCTGGATATCAGTAAATCTATTTCAACTTACCTTTTGGTGTGGCTGCTTCAGTCAGACCCGTACCAAACCCTGGCAGCCCTGGGCCATAGTGACTGCAACAGAGCACAAGGTATTTCTGCAGCCTCCAGGTGCTGGGCTTTGTTATGCACCATAAAAAGCAAGAAATTACAAAAGCATCAAGTCTGATGGATCCAAAGAGGAAAGAGACCTGCAAAATTTCTTCATGTAGTGGGAAGGTAGAGGAGAGCTGCAGCATGCAAGACTCGATATTCCTGGTGCTTCAGATATCGATAAAACTTTTTTCTAATGCGTCCTTGATTGTACCCCAGCTGTCATTATATCTGCAATACAATGTGCAATACAATGAGCAAAGGAAACTCAACTAGGTATCCCTTTCTCAGGAACACGTTTAATGTATTTCCCCACCGTGGATCTACCCTACTCCAGATACTTCCCATTTGCACTCAAAAGTAGCGTGCAGTCAAAAGATTCTCTGAGCTTGATAAAAATCTGAGTCAAGTGTTTTCAACAAAATCCTCTTTGTTACCACATTCTGATCGCTTGGCTACTGGAACTGCAAACCTGTTCAGAGAGCTGCCCTAACAATGAAGTATGATTTAAAAATGTGTTTGCAGCTGTGCATATTTCACTTCAGTCACACGATTGTGAATTATACCTCAGCATGGCCTTGTAGAAAAGAGGTGGGCTGTCAGGGGGATGGGAAGGGGGAGAGAAAAGGAAGGAATTTCTATTGAACAAAAGAGCTCCAAGAAACTGATACAACTTTGTTGGAAGCTATTCCCAGCCCACTCAACATTTTTGATTGTATACAGACATACCAGAATTCCAACAAGGGACATTTTTCCCAGCTAAAATATGAACCATCAGCAAATCTGACCACCACCAAAGAGAAACACAACAACCCAGTGGAAGCAAAGAAAAGCAGTGAAATCACCTTACAGATGTCCTAAGCGAAGAGCTACCTCTGAGAGCTCACCACAGTGGCAGCCTCACACAAACACGTGCCCTGTATCCAGCACACAGAGTCAAAGCCAAGCAAAGCAGGATTCCTGCACAGTTGCTTTAGTACCGGAGCAGAGTTATTTATACAGCACAGTTATTTACACACACTAGATAACGTTGGGCTAAACCTGCTCTCAACCCAGCTCTGGACCAGAGTGTGTACACGAGCACCTGGGTTTTTGGATCCAGAGATCCTCTTGAACACTGGTGCTGTTCAAAGGTGGAAACACCAGGAACCAGGCTACTCAGATCCACAGGACAGCAACGCTGCAACACAAACCGAACCATCCCAACCCAGACAAGGCAGATGCATCTTCAAAACACAGCACCACCAGCATCTGTCAGGGCACTAAGAGAAGCCCAGCACTTGCACTCACCACGTGCATGGCAAGGGACCAGCACCAGAAAGCTGCCCTTGAACGCAGGTGCACCAGGAACATAAACAGAGCCGCTCAGCACTGCCAGGCTGTGTGTACTTTTAGGTTGTGATCCTAGAACAAGGAAACAGTTGAGTGAACAGCAAAAGCTTATTATAAACGTTTTTTTAAGGACACCCAGCAGGACCTGCCATTTACATTGCAGAAAAACAGAAGCATGCTGACCAAAAGCTGAACTGAGAAAAATCCACCTCTGAAATCCCTTCTCCCCAGAAAAAAACTTTACCCACTTTCTTGAATTAAGCACTGGCCTGGCTTCTGGTCCTCAAACACATCCCCATGGGCCAAGGGTAAAGAACCACCAGTCTTGTCTCAGTGAGCAGCTTTACACTTGAATCGCCTGATCTGCTTTAGCATCTGCAAGCAGCCGTCTCAGATCCTCACTGGGACTGAACGCGAGCAGGCAAAGCTTATCCAAGTACCTGGAGACACTCAGAAGTCTATTTGTGAAGCAAGGACAAAGCTCACATTAATGGTCTTCAGTTCCATTAAGCAAAATAAAGCAGAATCCTGGCAGAAAGAAGATACAGATTCCGCCAGACTGACAGAGAAATCGGAGCACCTGAAATACTGGCACGCTCTCAGGCGCAGCATAGGGAAGAGGCAGAAGAGCAAATAAAAGGGAGTTCAGCCCCTAGCAAGCCACTAGCAACATGAAATATATATGATCCAGTTCTCGCAGTTCTCAGCTTTCCTTGCAAATCCTTCATTTTAAGGCAGTGCGTGCAACTTGATCAGGAAAGCAGCATATCATCTTTCTACCAGTCAGAAAGCATGCAGGTACATTTTCATGAAAGGAGATGTTTTGGAGTGATTCTTTTGACAGTGAAAACTGCCCATCCCAGAGGAAGAGACCGCAAAGGAGGGCTGCAGGACAGCTCCAGGAAACTCAGAGCAGACCCTGCTAACTGTAGATCAGCAGGAGAAGGGTGGAAAGGGCTGAGGAAGGAGAGCAGGGTTAGAAGTACTAGAGACTGATGATAAATGATGCTCTAAGAATAGCTCTCTTTTAAGAGGGTATCTCTTCCTGCTGTAGTTCATCTATTTAGTCTGAATATTAATTTATACACTAGAGAAGGACTGCATACAGGACAGGCAACTTCTCAGTCCCCTACAAAACCTACCCAGTAACATGCAGTGTGGCAGAGGGGAACAGTCGCTCCCCCAAGCAGCTGGCAAGGGGTGTCCAGTGGAGCAGCTCCAGACTCTGCATGGGCTAGAAGATGACCTAGGAAGGTCTTTCAGCCACGTTTTCTATTTTCGTCATTTCTCCCCACCCCGAGAGGTCACAGGGATGAAAACATCAATTTAACTGATGTCAGATGGGAGACAAGTTAAGCCATACGAATCTTTGCTTATTATATCATTACCTTCATTTCTTGTAGAAACATGGAAATGCTTACAGTCACTGGCTGCGTATTTTGTACATAAACAAACACTTCTAGGCTGTTTGTATTTTAAAGAAATTAAGCCCACATGGTTTTGACCAACTACTCCGTTACCATGTGGTACATTTATGAAAAAAACAAGCCTAATTTTGAAGCTATGCCACGAGTTTGCAGACCCAATTTCACTTCCACGTCCCCTTGAAGCCCAAAATAGTACTTAACAAATGTGCTCATCAACTCAGTCATAGATCCACTGGGTAGAAACTTAAGATTATTTGCACTCGGTGTTAAACATTATTTTCTGCAGAACTCAAGGTCATGTAATTTACCTGGACACATCAGCAAAGAAAACAGCATTGAAATGTTCAAGTTCCTTCTGCTACTCAGCCAGAGCAGTACGGAAATGGACAGTTTCAGCACCAAATGCACCAAACCATGTGCCAGAACCTTCACCACTCACACAAAATCTACAAGGAAACTTCACGTGTACAGGTAAGAGCAGCACTGAGAAACCCTTAGAGATACAGCTCCGCAAGTCACACTCTTACTATAAAGTCATTAGCAATTAACGATCCAGTGCACGGATGCCGAGTTCCGAATGAAGCCAGTTGTATTTGTAGGTGTCCCATTAGAAACCAAGAACACATGTTTGAATTTGCATAAGAATCGGTGTGAAAGATTCAGTTACATCCCCAACAAACTCCGGTAGCTTGGGTTACGCTGTCAGTTATTCACGTTAGAAAGCACCTGCCTGACAATCTCTTTGCAAAGAGTCTACCTCCCAAAGCCTTCCCACCAGAGGTCTCCCCCATGGAGCCCAAAAGATGGAAAGACCACCTCCACCCCAACCATCTCCTCCCCTTGACCCACTCTGCAGCCCTGAGCTGCAGAACACACAAGACTTTGGACCACCCAGGGTTTCCAGCATGCAGCTAAAACACAAGCCTCTGAACAAGGGGCTGGACTTCTCCTCCCACAGTCACTTCCCTGGCCTCCAGAGCAGCTCTGCTAAAGTAGAAATGTGGTGAACATATTGGGAGCATGCAGAACCCCTCAGTGTTTCCACTCAATGACTTTCCAGCAGCAGTGCTAGATAAAACGTGTTACCTGCTCCGTCCTCATCCCTGCACAACCATTTGGACCATGGTGCAGCAAAGCACAGCAGAGACCTGATCCAACTGAAACACAACCCACTTCCTCACCTCTATGCCCCAAATCCTGTCCTGGCCTGCTTCACTGAGTGAACTCCCAAGTGCTTGCACTGGCACAAGGTGCTGGCAAGCAGCAGCCTAAGTGGGAGGGTGACAACGAGCCACCAGACACAACGGCCTCGGAGGAGCTGGTAAAAGGCAGCTGTAATCTTACCTAAAAGTGTCAGCACAGTACACACAGCTCTGCACACATCTGAGAAAGAGCTCCTTGGTGAGAGAGCTATCGGGGCTTTGCTGGAACAGGCAGAGGACTGGTAAATGCTTAATGTCTCACACACGTTCTCACCCACAACTACCCACTGCATAAACAGAATGGTAAAAAGGTAGGGAGCTCCAATGCTGGCTCCCCACAGCCAGGGAACGGATACTGACTGCTCTGCTGAGAATGGGAACGGCCCTGTCCCCATTACAAACCAGAGTTCACACAGTTGAGGCAGCAGTGAAATCAGGACACAAGTGACAAGGTGAAATTAAGAGACTGCACGTGTATCTGATGAGCTGGAAAGTTTGCCGGATTGTCTTGAGATTAGACCTCATGTTACAGACGCCCATTTTCAGAACAGCCCCTCCAGGGGCAGTCAAATCTAGCTCTGGCACAGCCTCCAGCTGAAGTGTGCTCTCCCTGAAGAAACTCGAGATCGAGTGACCTCAAATGACCCCGCTATATTTGTAAAAATGTGTGTGAGGAGACGTCCTCCGACAGCCTAACAACTTTAATGGGCTTAGGAAAGGCAGAACATGTCTTGCCAAGCTCCAGCCTGAGCAGGGTTAAGAGCTACACTGACTGATGAGTTCCTTACATGACTTGAGAAAGGAATCAGCCCCTCCAGTGTAGAAAATAGGGCTGCTCTTTTGAAAAGGAAGACCTAGATCCACAATCCTAGAGCTAAATGCATCCCAAAATGAAGCTGTCCCTCTAGCAAGTCCAACAGAACCCCATGAGCTATTCACGGATCAACATTTCAAGCTGGTACAAAGCTTCCCAGACTCTCACTTCTTTGGTTTCATGATGCACTGCAAAAGTGCTAGGTGGGCAGTAAAGTGTTTGCAGTAACAACAAGGCTGTGCTCCTCCTCAGCTGGCCTTCAGGGGCTGCCAGGACAGCTCTGAAACCCAGTGGTGCACTGGCTGGAAAGAGTCACATACTAGGAACGGCCTCAGACATCCTAATTGTGAAACTGCACCCACACACAAATTAATAAGAGACCACACTGCTGTGTAAAAGGGCAGTCATGTCCACCTCGCTGTGTGTTCCCACTTCCGATGTGAGACACCTGCTAGCCCTTTTTTCTTTTCTTGCATTAGGATGAAGCAGGTGGGCTAAGCACTGCAAATTGTTTCTCGTTCCAGAAGCAGCAGCGTGTCTGTGCGGTTTCCTCCCATGGTACACTCTGGTAAGCAGCAAGAAAGAACTGCACAGGTATAAAATCCTACAAGAGCTGTTTCATGACAAGTCACTGCCAAGCTCCTATCTCATCGCTTTAATGAGAGCGCCCAACAACGTGCTCCGAAGGCACAGGCACCATCAGCTCCGCACACCCGACGTGCCTCAGCCTCCGCAGCTGTTCCCTCTGGCCGGCGGCTGCTGCATGCTCCCGCAGAGGACGAGCCCAGCTGGCCACAGGAGCATGTCGCCAGCTTGCCACAACAGCACGGTCACAGCACGGAGCAGTGCAGCTGGGCCCTCAGCAGAGATTTCCCCACCACAACAGGAGCCAGGACACGTCAGGGATTGCTCACGCAGGACGCCGCAGACGTGGTATTTGCGGATCTCCGCCTGGTTCCCAGAAGCTGGGGTGTATCTGCATTAACCACATTCCCCAGGCAGAGAGTGTCCTCTCAGCAGAAAGGGGATACAGACTTAGATAGACTATATATAGATAAAGCTTCCTAAGAATCTCTCGATGGGGGTTCTTTTCTGCTCTATATCTAGATCTGGCCTGGTGCCTGTTGGGAAACACGTATCAGACAAGCGTACGTGCTAACTGCAGCTCATTTTGGCCATTAATGAGAGCCCTGCACTAGAAACCCTTGAAACACAGGCCAGAACCTTATTATGAGCTCCGTGGTTTTCCCACGTCTCCATTTGCAGCCCTCCATGTGTTTCCCTGCAGAGGTGAAGATCGCTTTAGAAATCTCTCTCCTGCACAGGACATTTGTTTACTCGCAGCGAGGAGCACCTCCATGCCCTCACACTATGGAGGCTTTGTAGAAAAATAAAAAGAGCAGAGAAAGATTTTTGACCAGTCAAGCTTAAGAGAACGAAGGGATCTGATGGAAGGAGACAGTGTCTTTCTTCAGAAGATTAACAGCAAAACAAAGTACTCTGAGTGGTGAAACATGTTTCCCTTCACCCTACACACGGGCACACATGTGATCGGCCTTTACAGCCTCACATCTTCAAACCTCCACCTCTTCCCAGCCCCAGCAACACACACTCAAAAAACCCCGATCCTGGATCATCAGGTTTGTTACTTTCTTTCTTTTTCGAACAAAAGAAACAACTTCAAAGCCCATGAGGGCCTGCAAGTTGTGCAGGCTTTGGTTAAACACCAGTGTTCCCTCTTCCCTGCTCCCTTCTACTTACCTCCTACAGTCTCCAGAGGACCCGACTGCCCAAGAAGGTGAAGGAGCAGCAGAGGAGAGTTGGTTTGTCTTTAGACCAAACTCGAGCTTAGCGGGGGGAGGTCCCACACATCTTAAGAGCATGGGAGGAAAGGTGGCTAAACTACCATTTCCCACCAACAGTGAAGCGTTCACATTTATTTATTTCACTTTAATACAGTTCAGATGAGCCACTGCAGGAAGTAGTGTGCACTGATCAAAACCCCCCAGTGTCCTGGTGCTTTTCCCTGCCCAAATGGCACACGCTGTCCTTGGGGGCATTTCCCAGCATGTTTAAATGTCAAAGAAAGAAACAGTTAACTCTCCAAAGCAGCACAGAGGCTATGGATAAGAAGCACACATCACACAATATCAAAGTTGATATTTTATGCTAATCTGCATGCTTACAGGAGAATAAATGCTATTTTCCTTGACAGCTCTTCTGAAATAAGATCTGAGCAACCATGCAAATTTCAAACTCTTTTGAAATATCAGTAAACCAAACACACTTACTTTCAGTGCAAAAGCTCCCAAGAGCAGCCACTCTGCAGTTCAGGCAGACAGTGACTTCCAGGAGGCACACACAGCCTCCAGGAGCTGCACCCGAAACACGGGTACTGCAGCGGCCACCACGCACCCCAAGCCTGGCAAGCAACAGCACTTTCTGGCTCCCAGACCCCAGCTCTAGTTTATATGCATGAGAGCCTCCACCAAAAAACATTCAAGGCATATAAGCTGCTCTGATTTTTATTTCTGCTGCACACTATAAAAATAAGAATGCTTTCCCACTGGGCCAGGGCAGGTCCAACACGGGCATTTGAGCTCCTGATCCAAAATAGCTATTTCCCTCCAAGAAGCTGCAAGAAGCCAGAATGGCCTGCGGACTCACAGCTGCTGGATGAGAAGGAATATGCAGGCCACCACAGAAGTAAGGCACAGCTTGTGACAAGTGACACAGTCACATAAAGCCCTGCAGGAAGGGCTGAAGTGGTTCTAGAGGAGGAAACGGGTTCCAGGCACCAGCACACAACACACATCCAAACACAAGGAGCACATCTCCGCCTCCTTTCCCTGACTCGGGCTCACCAGGCAGATCTGCAGACCCTCTGCTACAGCTGCACCAACCCAAGGACAGGGTCTACACGTGCTGTAGTCACAACAACTGTATTTTTGAGGAATCCCTTCTCCAGAGGTACTGGCTGCTGCCTGCCTGCCTGCCCATCAGAGCTCTCCAGGCAGCTCATTGTTTTAAACAAACGAGTGATTAGCAAGGATCCACTCTCTCCTTGTGAAGCTGGCTGCACGCCCTGCAAGCCTTCCCATCACTGTACAGTACTGTAATCCAATTAAACCTCACCATGAGAGGAGCTTCACGCTATCACATCCAATTAGGCAGTTAAGCCTCTTATCATCTGCACGTTAGGATCCATTTGGACTGAAACTCCCCCAGCACTGTTTGGGAGGTGGCATTCTTTGACCAAGCAAGGACACACAGATATCATGGCTGAAGTCACAGGACCGTACAGGTTAGGAAATTAATATTGCTGGCTTTCAGGGAGGTAGAAACACAGAAAAAGAACATACAGTGACCAGTTCCTGCTCACTCACAGCTCCAGGCTCTCTGAGGCCCCTCGCTCCCCCTCATCCTCCTGCTCCCCGGCTTCCCAGGGAAATGGGGCAGTTCTGAAGGAGCATGAGGGGCCCAGACGAATTTCACTCCCTTTAGGAAGTCAATGGAAAGGAGAAGGCTAATGGAGGACCTGGCAATACAAAATCGTTTGGCAGTCAGCCACCAATTCCATAGGAAATACCCTCCCTAGAAGGTCACCATAACGGTGGCAAAATTTGGCCCAAAAGAATTTAAAAAAGCTGCCAAGATGTGACGCAAATAAAGCCAGTAAGCAGGCCAGCTTCCTGCGTGAGGCCAAAACACGAAGTGCTCTTGGAAAAAGAAAGATTAAGGGTTGCAAGGAACATAATGGCCTCTTGTAACAGCTGAGTTGTTGCTTTTCTTTTCTTGGCAGAAAAGGGGGATGTTTTGTTGCTGGTTGATTAATCTATTATGCAAATCATTTCATAGCTAATTTGATACAGCCACAAGCTTGCCACAGAAATCATCTGCAGGCTCAGAGCTGATGAAAGGTGGAGTATCAACAGCTCCATTCGACAGAGCATTTATTTCCCGGACAAGCAGCTGCAGGGTCACTCCTGCCACGCAGGGCTGCAGGGACACGGGGCAGAGCATCCAGGGGACACAAGGGGAAGGTCCCTTGGGCACCCTCACTCTGGTACAAGGCAAGGAAAGAGGCCCTTGGAAAAAGCAGCCCTTTTCTTCCACTCCCAACATCCTTCTGCACTGGGCATGTGCAAAGCATCTGAATGCAAACCATGCAAAACCGCATCCAGAGACCTTCTCACAGCTCGGAGATGTTAAGGCTTTTTCAGAACTGTTCTTGATACAGCCAAGCTTCACCTTACACCAGCTAAAAGACAACTCAAAACGGGTCTCAGCGGAAGTTTGACTCCAACAAACCGCTCAGCCTCTAGACAGAAATTTTTTTCCACGGAATACAAGAGTCGAAATTACATTCAATGGTACCATACAAAGTGACAAACTTCATAACTGCTGTGATAGAATCTACATGGGGAGCACCAAGGGGTCTCCTAATCTTGTCCAAAGTAATGTTATTTTGGTCCTGTTCTCTTCCGCAAAGACTAAGTAGGAGAAATAGGATCTCCTGACCATAAAAATAAATGGGTTTGTTTTAGCCACTGTGCTTTATCCCCCAAGTATTTAATCTCCATTGCTCAGTTGTGGATGCTTTTCTTCATGCATCTCAAATATTCAACATCACCTTAGCAATTTTTTAAAGCCTGTGCGCTCATTTGTATTCAGTTTCCTTCAGTGGTAAAATGTCAGGCATTTTGTGCTATTCAAAGTCAAAACAAAGCCTCCAAATAAATAAGCACTTCTGAAACGCACCTAGTCATCTGCGTAATTAGACATTTGCCTAGTTCCAAATGTACCAAACATCTACAGTCAGCTCCCAATGAATGTGCCAGCAGTTATCCTAACAAGCAAGACTTCTCTCCTAGATGTCAGCACACCAATAGATCAGGAGGTTAAGATACATTTAAATGAGCATCCCTCTCTACCTGAATCAATCAGTGGTTTTAATTACGTAGCATCACCTACTCATAATTATTACTCTAGAAAGCTGTCCACCTTTCTCTGTCGATACAGCATGTAGTTGCCATTGCTTGAGCCAAGCCAGACCATGTTCTCACTGGCCAAAGTTCCCATTCCCTGCACAGGTACCAAAGGGCAAAGCCTCTCCCCTCAGAGCACACTTGCAGCAAACCCTCTCAGAAAACAGCCAGTGGTGGCCTTCATGCAGGTCACAACCCCTTCAGCACTCGGCTGGGAGAGGGAATTAACACCACGCAGAAGTGCAAACTTGCAGGTGGCTCCATGCCCCAGCAGTCCTCATTGAGTCTCTCCTGGCCAAAGGTGTGTGCTGTCACCTTTACATGCTCACAGACCCCTTTGCAAACCACTGCAATCTATTAACAGCTGCCAACGCAGGAAGCCAACAGAGAGACAGCTCAGTGGAAGATGACAGGAGCTGGCACAGGGAGAGGAGCACGTAGCCTGGGGCATGAGCAAACTGTTAGGATCCACTGGGCTGCTGTGAAGCCGAAGCTTCACCCCAGTCACTTTCCATTGCCCCTGGGGATGTCCACACCAGGGCTGCTGTGAAAGTCCACGTGCTGCAAGGTCATCCCACAACACAGAGAGCAGTAACACTGCTGCACAAACAACCTCCTGTTCAAGCCCAGGGCACGCATGTGGAGTCCCTTCACGTGTCCTCACCAAGCACGCAAGCGAGAAATGAGCTGGCACATGAAATGCTCAGGCAGTGGCCAAATCAGCCTCAGATCCCCAGCAGTGCCTTTTTACACGTTTGTTCCATGGCTTCCTTTGTATCTCCAAGGGACGCTGGGTCACATCTGCTCCATGTACAGTCTCAATACACTTCACTCCACAGTTCAATGCTTAGCAGGAACTTTTTAAAAATATGTGACAATTAAGGCAGTACCCTAAAACAAAACTCATTCTGAATGGGAGCACCAAGCCTCGCCTTCTCTCACTCCAGTAAACCCCCTTCCAACAAAGCCTTCCCCTCCCAAGACTACTCTTCCTCTAGACAGCCTCTCACACTGTCGTCTCCTCATAAGGCTCCTTCAAGGTGAGATGGTACTGCGTCCTGCCATTCACACCCACAGATTCATCAAAAGATTGGAAAGTAAAAAAGAAAAAAAACCCCAAAACTCCACAGAGTAATTCTTACTTTTCAGTGTGAAAAGAAACATCAGAAAAAGGTAGGCATCTCTCTCCTCTGGTATGTAGTGGTTACACCCAGATAGCGACACAGTTTGAGTCACGTTTCTGGGGTGACTAAAAGAAAATACTTGCATTTCAGAAGCATTATGGTCAAAACCCTCAGGAGCTCTATGTGCTAAAGAATGAAGCCAGAAGAATCATTTCTGCAAACAGCACAAGAGAAAGAGAGACCTGCACAAGTGCAAAATGCTGCCTAACCTTGTGCTTCACTCAAAACACACAGTGGCAGAACAAGGCTATGGCTCTTCACTATTATTCTTCCCTAAGTTCAGACACAGCCTTTTCACACAAGGAGACTCAAGAGGGACGCACCAAGGCAGCCTTCCAGATTTTACTGACACCCTCCCCAAGCTGAATGGGCTTTCAGTAAATCACCCACCAAAGAAGAGTGCATTGAGTGCACTGCTTTAGAAATCTTCCTCCCACAGTCCAGTTCTCAGCCATCATCTGGGAAGCATCCACCACATCCACACGAGGCACTCCACCTCAACACCCACCCACACAGTTTAGGGTCACACAGGCACAGCCCCGCTCCAGGCACTGCTTCCACCCAGCCCCTCCTGCTCCAGTTGACTGCAGGAGAAATGGTTTAGAAATGGGGTAAGATTTATTGTACCAAAAGAAAAGGGAAGGAAGCAACACTCCCTCCCCAAACACATGCCCCTCTCTTCCATGAATCCTCTGACTTTCTTCCAAGTTCAAGCCTCTTCTCAACTAGGAAGGCCAGTCCTGTCAACAGAAGCCCAGAGGGGAACTTGCAACTGGTGGAAACCTCAGAACAGACCATGGCAGCTCCCCAGTACTTGACCAAGGCCCACTCTCCTCCACATCCTCCTTTCACGTCCCCACAGATCTCCGCATGAACAATAAACTCATTTTGAATATTGTCTCCCCCACAGAACAGTTTTCATCCCAGTCTCCCTCGCTTTAGCACAAAGAATCTTAAATGCCATTGTGCCACAGGAAGAGGCATTACAATAGGCACTTAAAATGCAGAGGCAGTAGTATAACTTAAAGGTTTTCAAACTCCTGCCTTTTCTGACAGAGAGGTTCGTTGCAGAGCCTGTAATGAAATGCAAAGCATGGACCTGATGTAGCATCACAAGACACATTGTTAAATGATTAGAAACAGCAGAATCAAACGTCCAGGCTCTGCATCCCAGCTGCTGCTACAGAATTCAGTGTTTGCCCAGCACAAGCAGCAGAGCACACACCTCCCTGTGCTATCAGACTAACATCGCTGCAGGAGCTGCAACCTCGGCTGCTCCTGACTTAATTTCAGATTAGCAAAAACACTTGGCACCCACAGCTACAGCTGCAAACCTGCCATACATTGCACCCCTCGCACGCTTGATCAGCTCACGTCTGGCAGGCCTGTGGAAAGACCCCCTAATTCGGTCAGCAGCAGTGGATGTGGCAGCTGGATGTCCACTTATCCCCCAGGCTCTAGGAGAGAAGGGCACCCAGGAACAGCAAGCAAAGGTGACTGCAACAACAGGGCTAAAATCAGAGGGACCTACCGCTACGCACATACTCCCTCCTGCAAAGGGTATGTTCCTAGAAGGTCCCAGTTGCACCACTCTTCCCACCGATGCTTCAGGGCATGCAGTCTGAGCACTTCCACCAGCCCCTGCTTCACAGCTCACTTCAGCGACTCCAAAATTTCTCTTAAGCCCCAGCGTTGCCCCACCTGCCCAGATACCCACAGGTCCTTGCGTAACCCAGATTCCCCCAGGCATCTTGAGCAGTTGCCTGCAATCTGCTGCCCACCTGCCCACAGCAGTGCAAGCACCCAGGACCCACCCTAAATGTCAAGTTCTGTACAGATAAACTCCCATCCCCTACTACAGCAAGGCAGGGCTACTGTCCTTACACTGCATTTTCTGGTCATCTACAGATTTGCAAACAAGCAAGCTATGTTGTGAGCTCATTTTCAGATCTGCAAGTATCAGCATAAATGATAATGCAGAACTAAAAGTCCTTGACAGTGACAGGCATTTGTTTTTTTATTTCAGTTTAACAGCCACTGTTACAAGGTTGGATAAGAAACCCAACCACCTTCCCGTGGTAGAGGGTACAATGGAGAGAACAAGGTTCAAAATGGCATTAGAAGAGGGCTTCTGTGTCCCCTGTACACCACCAGCGCTGATGCAAACTACACTGAAGTCCAGCGTGAAAATCAAAAGTGTAGCAATTGCTCCTCCAGCTCCTCCAATACAGGCAACTCCTTCCACAGCAAAGGGACTCCTTGAAAAGGGGCACATTCCCCTTCGTGCCATCCCCTTTCCAAGACCTCTTGCTGCAGAGGAGAAAGGCTAAACAAGACACAAGCAGAGAAAGTTGCTGCTTGACAGATACTTGACAGATACTCCAAGGTGCTGTCAGCACAGATAAGCTGTTACAAACCAAGACCATCTGCAACTGCAGGACTTGGGTTTTCTTCTACCCCATGCTATCTCCCTGCCCATGATGTCAAAGCACTACAACTGTGGGTAAGGTTTAAGTTAAGATAGTTACTAATCCCACAAGCAAGGCACTAGCCCCGCAAGACAGGGGCGCAGCCATCGAGTCCAACCTGCTATCTGCATGGCACAGAAGACAGAGGGATTTGGGGGGGTTGTAAAGCTTTGCAAGCTTTACATTCCTGCGAGGTCAGCCTGATGATTCTGTTCCCTTTTTGCTCACTTGCTGCATCCCCATTAAAAATGAAAAGAGAAAGAGGAGCACATCAAAGATTCATCTTTGGCGTGTTTAAATCCTCAAAGGCGTTCTGTTAAAGCCAGACGTGAAAAGTGCAAATTTTACAAAAACTGAAAGGGATCCCTCCCATGCGGGCTAAAAAAAGCGCAGGCAGGGATGCATCCGCGTGTTTATACACACACAGCAGAGGCGGGGAAAGATTCGAGACTGGGAGCGGGTGAAAAACCAACAGAATTAAAACTGATGCCCACCCCGAAGCGCCTGACACGGGGCATTTACCAGGCAAAGCCCCCGTTAACAGGGCAGCCCACACAGGACAGAGCAGCACGGGGAGCACAGCCCAGCGTGAGAAGGACCTGGACACCCCAAAACCTGACACCCCAAACCCTGCCACCAACACACCCCATACCAAGCTTTTTGAGTTTTTTTCTGGCTGGGGGGACGTCACTCAGACGCATGGGTGGGCCCACGGGGCAACCCCTTCACAGACCTGGTGCAGAGGGCAGCAGCGACCCCCCCGCTTTTTAGGGTCAAGAGATTCTTGTGCCCCTCCGCCCAC
>NW_010197841.1:0-3285 GCF_000695765.1 Mesitornis unicolor | reverse complement strand
TATTTGATTTATTTAATTCAAATGTAACACCCTCAGTGCTGCAGATGATGTTTGCAACAGCTACTTTCAGCGAGCTCAGTGGTAGGAGCACGGATGTGTGGGAATGGTGATAAGACTCCCCCAGACAATACTCAGACCCATGCTTACGTGGGTAGAACTGACACCATTGATGTAGCTTCTTAGATGCTAGTATAAGACATACTGCAAGTGAAAACCATGGATACTGCCAAGACAAAGCTGTGTTTTTAATTGTTGCCAAGAAAATCCCTGGAAAATTTTTAATCAACACCATTTATTGCCAGTGATGAGCTTGGCCTCATCAGGATCTCTGTGCTGACTTCCAGTGTGCCGACCAACTCACTCCTGGATTAGTGTGCTTTGCTTGAAGCCATGTGTGCCAGACATCTGTGTGTGTTACGGTGGCTGTCGGGAGCTTAGGCCATATAAACTGTTTCTACAGATGAGGTAGTCTGTAGATCTCTATCAGTCTCTATAGATAGTTTTCATACTGTGAGGAAATCATGTCTGTTTTTCTTCACTTGCTCTCCTTAAAGCAGGGAGTGAAGCAGTCATATTGGATGGTTTTTGTTGCTTATTTTTTTCTTTTCCAGCAGATGTATACTTTGTTTATTTTACCCCTCTGGGAGCAAATGTCTTTGTGCTGGAAAATATCTTGTTTATCAGCAGATGTGATGGAGGGCTACTCCTTAAGTTGCACCTGCATAAACTAGCTCCAGCAGCTCCTCCCAGTGCACACTCCTCCAGCTTTTCCAGGGTCTGAGATTGAAAACAGGAAGTTTCCCCTTTGAATACCTCTGCCACCTCTACTTGCACAGTGATGTCTCATCAGTTTGTCTTGCTCTCATGAAATATCCACTGATCTTATGTGGAGAAATGCTTATGCAACTTAATCTAAAACAGCAAGCATGAGGAAACCTACATTGCAGTGCAATGTGGAAGTGTATTCTTGCTTGTTTAAATGAAATATTTACCAGGATACTACAGTGCTTTCTAGCCCTCTTATCATCCCTTTCCTTCCTGTTTCTTCTCTCTGCTTCTTCCCAGTCCTTTGCCTCTGTTCACCTTTAAAAGACACTACTGTTTGCTGTCATGAACTTCTCAGCCAAGTTGGCACTTCAGTGACACTGGATGTCTAGATAACTTATGAAGCTTCTAGGAGGTAAAAAGGAAATAAACCCTGTGGCATGGTGTGCCTGCCGAGCTTTAACACAAAGCTGTATGTCTCCAGGAGAAAGCAGTTAAGTTTCAACAAGCTTAACAAACTGTTCCATCTGTAATCAGATATAAATCGGACTTCTTGGATTGGGAATGGCTCCTAGTTATATGCTGGGTACATGTTTTCCTGCTCATGGTCTGAACCCTGGCTGCTGCTTTTTTGTTTAGAAGATCAGAGCTCAGGTTCTGAAAATGAAGCTTTAAAGGAAACACTGGGTTTGTTAGGCTTGTTGATTAGCAAGGTGCTCTTTAACATGTTAAAATGGGTTATGATGTCCTGTGCGCACAGCTGCAGAACCCTTCTGATAATGATTCAAGTCGTGTAACTAACAGTATTCTTGAAATAAATTCCTTACTTACCGGATGGTTTGCATTTTTCTAAATATTTCTGAAAACACCTAGCTTCTGCCACTTGTGGAGATCTTTAAGCTCTGAAGATAGAGTGGAGCTGGGGCCTGTTGCTTTCTACTGAACTGTAGAAAGAAGAAGTAACCCTTAGCTTTGCTAAAAGGTGCAAATCCATGTATACCCACATGTTAAACTCCCTTGCTTTCCTTTGGATCACAGGCACTTTTCTACTACTTTCCACAGCTTAAACATAACTGAACTAATCTTGCTTGACAGTTGCCAGACTGGCTTTATGCTTGGGAAGACAGATAAAGGTTTCCACGAGGACTCTAGTGCTCTGTAGACAGGTGTAGAAGCTAACTTTGGATCTTGGACTGTATCTTCCAGGAGAACAGGTCATCCTGTGGATGTGTTAAAATACTTCTTCATATTTAAAATACCTTACCACAGTAAGGGAACCATAAGATGTGGCAAGCATCTGGTTATTCCTCATACCTTCCTTCCTGCTCAAAGGATATGGGAAAGTACAGGTCAGGTTAGTGGGAGTTATTATGACAAAAGTATGTCTTGTTCCTGTACATTTTGCCTAATTAATGCCTGCTCCAAATAACCCATTTCATCTGCCAGATGTCTGGCTCTCAAAGCCTTTTGGCCTTTTGTGCACAAAGTAGCACAGTAACATGGTTTATTACTATCACTGAGGGACTTGTCTTAACTGCTGTAAAACACCTGTGAGGTGCCACTCATGAGCCTAATTTTTAGTGTAATCTGAGCCGCATTCAGCTTTAGTGATACTGCACAGGTCCCCTTCCAGACTAGCGGGAGGTGACCCTCTTAAGGACTCTGTGAGAAGACAGACATATAGCTAGACTATGAGCAGATGGTCTGATGTACTTGACACTTTCTTATGATACCCCCTTTATGGCCCTCCATGCAGGGAAGGCTGAAACTGAGCTGTATTATAGCTGAGTACCTGAAGACTTTAGCAGCAAAGGTAAGAGATGGCTTATTGCTCTCGCTGAAAATGCTGTTTGCAGGAAATGCCTCTATGCCTATATTCTTGCTCTGATTAGCTTAACTGCCTTATGAGGAAACAAACTACAAAGTAAAATAATCCATTCTATAAAAGTTGGCTGTTAGCCTCAGGAAAGAGGTGGGAATCCCGTATCTGCATGAGGCAGCTTGAAAAGTGCTTGTGTCAATCATGCAATGTCTCTATGACACTTGTTTCAGTGCCTTTGTAAACAAGAATGCTCCCAGGTCTTGAGCAGCACCAAACCGCGTGCTCTTACGGTTAGTTGCTGCATCTGAAATTCTTAATTTTTCATGGATACTGAGGAGTTTGTCTCCAGGCAACTCTGACCTACAGAGCAGTAACACTAGTTTGAGGGATGAACTCAAGAAAGCCATCAGACTCATGGCTTGGCAGCATGCTGTACTCTGTAAGCTATTAAAAATATCCTGAGAGCAAACTAATCTAGTCTTTATCTGGTGCCTTTTTGGTCAGCTGGGCAGAATAACAGTGGTACTGCTGGAACTGTAGATGTAGGCTTGGACCAGAAGTGGTATCCATGTGCCATTAGAGTTAGTGGCTTTCTGCCCAACACTGCAGGGCCCACAGACTTGCTGCATAATACTAGGGCTAGGGAGTGAAAATCTAGACTTCTGTCCTCAATGCCCACCACTGTCCCTTTCCTGCTG
>NW_010197840.1:1431-4690 GCF_000695765.1 Mesitornis unicolor | reverse complement strand
TACATAAACAGCCCTGCAAAAACAGCCCCGAGCGCTGCGGGAACGCTCGCAGCACACAGCGTACACGGGATGAAGTGTTTGGGAACGTTCCTGTTGTGGATCAGGGGGAAAATGCTTGCCCTGCCTGCCCCACATTGCCTTGCTCGCCCCAGGCATGAGGTCTGGCTGGAGGATGATGAGGATGCTGTGCTGCAGCCCAAGATGCTCTCAACCACACAAGGATCCAGGACATAAAAAACACAGAGTCATTAAGGTTGGAAAAGCCCTCTAAGATCATCGAGTCCAACGTCAACCCAACCAAACCATGTCCCCAAGTGCCACATCCACACAGTTTGTGAATCCTTCCAGGGATGGGGGCTCCACCACTGCCCTGGGCAGCCCCTGCCAGTGCTTGGCCACTCTTTCAGTGAAGAAATTGTTCCCAATATCCAATCTAACCCTTCCCTGGTGCAACTTGAGGCCATTTCCTCTCATCCCATCCCTTATTACTTGGAAAAGAGACCAACCCCCCCTTGCTACCCCCTCCTTTCAGGAGTTGTAGAGGGGATAAGGTCTCCCCTCACCTCCTCTTCTCCAGGCTGAACCCCCCCAATTCCCTCAGCCGCTCCTCACAGCGCTGGAGAAGTCCCCATGGTGCTGAGACAGGGATGGATGGAGCAAGGGATGCTCCTGGCTCCGGCATCGCCGACTGCACCCCATGGCAACGCCTCATCTTGCAAAAAAAAGCAAGGACCGATCCCTGCCTCCAAAAACTTCCCAATTCGGGCTGTGCCAATCCATTCAAAGCCATTGCAGAGACCCGTGCTTCCCCATACCTGCGCTTGCTCTCTAACCCTTCCTTTTCCAGCCCACCAGGAGCTTTGGGAAGGGTTAAAAAGGTGTGGGCATCCCTCCCACCCTCCTCATCCTCACTTCCCAGCATGGACTGGGAGACAGAGGCTTTCCAGATTTAATCTCCAAACACCCTGAAGCTGGAGCCTGCTCCATTTGCGCTTCCAGCACAGCTATAGGGGGCTCCCAGCAACGCGTGGTACCCAAAAACATCAGTTTCCCCCTCCAGCAAACATCAGGAGGAGGAGGAACGGGAGCTGTTTGATGCAAGCCAAGGGTTTGCACATTGTTTATGCACTTATTTTTGTGATAAAGGTAAAAATCTCGCATCAAACCAGAACATCTCGGAGATGGTGAACACCTGGATGGTCTTGGGAGGAGGAGGAAGGAAAGGGTCCCCAGGCTATTTGGAAATGGGAGCCTTCCCATAAATGCTTATTTCACATCCTAGGTTTCAGTCCAAATTGGGGAGATTTGGTTCATTTTCCATGGGCAATGGCAAAGGCAGTGCCAAAGTCACCAAAGTCCCTCAAGCCCACAGGCAAAAAACCTGGGTGGCACAAAACTCCATGCGCCGGCTTTTTGGTCATTTAACTCATTCCAGAAATACATTTCTTTCTGTGACATTTTGGGACTTCCAGGAGAGACAAATTCACCCAACCAAGGCTGGAAAACAGGAGCTGGAATCAGCTGCAAATGGGGTGAAAAAGCTCGAGATCAGCCTGGATCACCCAGTAAAGGCACCTGGGACCCCAACCACCGCGTGCCGCTGCCCTAAATCCAGCTATAAAATCGCTTTCTGAAGATGATGCACGGATTAATTACCCCCACACACCCCGA
Organism: Mesitornis unicolor; assembly: GCF_000695765.1. Lineage (NCBI taxonomy): Eukaryota > Metazoa > Chordata > Aves > Mesitornithiformes > Mesitornithidae > Mesitornis > Mesitornis unicolor. Next base: position 3,019 of record NW_010197840.1, on the reverse strand, counting down.
TGCTTTCATGAAAAAGCCCATTATACAAAAATTGTGGGAGCAATAAAAAAAAATATAAATAGCCCTGCGGGCACCACAAAATGATGCCATTTCAAGTGCATTTATTTTTTTTTTCCTTGAAATCCACGGGGTGGTATTTAAAGATGAAGGGAGGAGGACGACGACTACGTGCTGCCCTGTCCAAACACCCCACAGAGCCCTGGTGGTCTCCCAAAACCAACCAGGGGCTCCAGGTCCCCCGTTTAATCACCTCTCTGCATCTTTATGTGCCACCCCACCGAAATACATCAAGCGTTTCCCTGCCAGGACCTGAGAAACACCCAGCCCAGCTTCCCTCACCCAAAATAAAGGTTTCTCAATATTTGCCTTTGCGATATCAAACGGTGGCCACAGCCCCATCCCTGAGGTGCTGGGCATCTCGCTGGTGGTCCCAAAATAAGCGTCCAGCTGATCTCACACCAAACATCCCCAGGTCCTTGTGGGCAGCCCTTGTGCAAACCACAGAAACCTTCAAAGCCAAACTCCGAACAGGGCAGGCACAGTTTAACCCTCCCCCCCCAATCCACCCGCAGGGGGACGGCTCTCAAAGCAAACTCAGTGTTCTTGGGGTTTACCCAAAATACGAACCCGGCCGGACAGACGGACGCTGGAAAGGCAAAGGAGAGGGGGAAGACGGGAAAAAGCCACGGCCTCGGGGCTCCATCCAAGTCATGAGGGCGGTGAGGTCCTCGGGGAAGAGGATTTGGGGTGAATGGGACCATGCCCTGCTCGCATCTCCTCCATCCCAAGGATGGGGACAAAGCCCACAGTGGCCCTTTGCTCCCGCTTCTCCAGGAAAAATGGGGACAAACCCAATGCTTGTGACACCCCACAGCAGCCCCAGGGACTTGGGGGTCCCACATTCAGGGAGTTGTGGCTCAAGAAGATCCTGGGGTTTCTCCTCCTCTTTGGGACTGAGCTACCCACGTCCACAGGCCCCAGGAGGGATGGACTTGGAGATATGGAAGCAATTGTGTCCCCTGCAGCCATCGATGCAATGAGATGTCCCTGCATCAGCTCACCAAGGGGGGATGAGGGAGAGAGCAGGGAAACTGCCATACAGCCCAGAAATGGCAAACACCCTCAGGTTATTACTGCATCCCAGTTAATTACTGCTGGAAAAGCCACCAGCAGCCCCTGCGAGCCCTTCGCCTCTGTTTATCCTGGCATGGGGGGCACTGCACCACAGTTTGCACTTGGGCAAGGAGTAAACCTCCAGCTCCTCTCTCTGCTTAAAGCACAGCAGCATCACCACCCATTTCACAGATGGGGAAACTGAGGCACGGGGTGGGTGGTCAAGTCCAGCACATGGGGAAACTGAGGCATGGGGTGGGTGGTCAACTCCAGCACATGGGGAAACTGAGGCACGGGGCAGGTGGTCAACTCCAGAGCATAGGGAAACTGAGGCATGGGGTGGGTGGTCAGCTCCAGCACATGGGGAAACTGAGGCACGGGGGCACGTGGTCAACTCCAGCGCATGGGGAAACTGAGGCACGGGGCGGGTGGTCAACTCCAGCCCAGCGGGCAACGGCACAGCGGGAGCGGTAGT
>NW_010197840.1:0-1289 GCF_000695765.1 Mesitornis unicolor | reverse complement strand
ACTGAGGGCCGGGGGCGGGTGGTCAACTCCAGAGCATAGGGAAACTGAGGCACGGGGCAGGTGGTCAACTCCAGCACATGGGGAAACTGAGGCACGGGGCAGGTGGTCAACTCCAGCCCATCTGCCCTAGACTCAGAAAAGGCCGTAAGAGCTCTGGCTAAAGCAAATGGCTTCACCTCACCCCGTGCATGATAGCAGTAATAATATTAACCTATTAATTAGATGCTGCTTCGTTAGAGCTCGCCCCAGCACGGTGCCAGCTCTGGTTGCCCTCTGTGCTCCCCCTGTGCTTTCTGTCCAACTAGTTTTGCTCTGTATTTCTGTTTTGGGGAGGACTGATCACCCCAGCCATCTCCAGCAGAAATCCCACCCAGGGCAAGCACAGGAATGGGGATAAACGGGATAAAATCCACTTGTGGGATTTACCAGCAGTGCTTGGGTCGGAGGCTTTTTAAAGGCCAAAAATCCAGCAGCCCAAGGTGCTGTTTTCATTTGACGTCTTGGGAAGCCGGAGTTTCTGTGCCCAATGGAAGGGACAGCGCTGTGGGCTGTAAACATCTGGTTTGCAGCAAACAGGAGCCTGTTTTGGCTGATGGCCCCATGGTGGGAGCACAGGGGGGGGTCTTAAAGGCGCTGCAGGTGCTGGGGGAGCCTGGTCCTTGTTTGGGCACCCCCAGCCATCGCACCCAGCAAATCTGCACAAGGAGCCCAAGGTGCCACCACAACCAGTCCCCTGCCATGGATCAGTGATGGATAAGGACCCAATAATGTGCCCAGGCTGATGTTCAGCACAATTTGTGCCTGAAAACACACCGTGACCACTCAGAATTTAGAAGAAACTCCAGCCCACAAGGCAGAAGGATGCCCAAAAGCCAAATCACCCCAGGACCCCGCACCGTCCCGCGCAGGCTGATAGATTTTGGTGCTGCTCCTTCCTGGCCTGGGGGACAGAGCAGGGACGGATCTGCAGATCCAGGCACTTTCCCTGCTCCCCTCAGGGAAAAATTTAAAGCTTCCTGCCAAGAATCAGCTGTGCAGATGTCGAATTCTTGGCAGGGACCTCGCGCGCTCCCCGAGGTACCAAGGAAACCTCTCCCGAGCGCAGGCCTTGGCCCATTCCTGCAGCCCTGTACCCACAGAGGGGTCCACGCAAACACCACCGGGCATGGGAGCAACACCCTGGAGTAAAGCAGAGCCAGATCTTGCTGTCTATGGGATTTTCACCTCGCACTTTGCTTTCCGAATTAATAATTTCTGCTAATTAATGTGGTGCTGCCCCCCCCCCCCCC
>NW_010197839.1:643-1114 GCF_000695765.1 Mesitornis unicolor | reverse complement strand
GACGGAGCGGGAGGTGGCGATGCTGGGGGCCATCCCTCATCCTTCCCGGTCAGAGCCACTTCCCTTGGTTTGTTTTTTTTTCCCCCAAAATCGGCTGGATTTCACCAGTTTCGGAAGCATTTTTTTTATTTGGCAGCAACAGGGGGGGACGTGAGGTCGCTGTGGCCCTTGCGATGCCACAACCTGCCCCCCCCCGCCCCCTACAAAGCAGAATTTAAAAAAACCCCTCAGGTTTGAGTGCTTTTCCCCATGAGAATACAGAGCCAAAACCCAGCCTGAACCAGGAAAGCGAAGAAAAGTGGATTAAAAAATGGTAAAAAACTGGGAATTCTCTCTCTCTCTCTGCCACATGGACAGGGGAAGCAGGAATCACTGATATTTTTAAATAAACCACCATTTTGGTTTTTTTTTTCCCCCCAGGGAAACAGCACCTTCTGTTGTTTTGCTGCTACCAGGTGAAAATAAAAAAAC
>NW_010197839.1:399-621 GCF_000695765.1 Mesitornis unicolor | reverse complement strand
GAAGCAGCGGCGTTTCGGGTGCTGTACCAACATCCCCCCGCCTTGCAACCCACAGCAGATCCTCCACCTCCCCGGGTTGCCAACAGCATCTGCCTGCTGGGTGATTAAAAAGCCAAGCGTTAATTAAATAAAAGGTCTGGGACGCTGCTCTTCCTGCGCATCCAAAAACGTCCCGGGCGCCGCGCTCGCCGGCTCCGGCTGTCGGCAGTCAGGAGTGTTCCC
>NW_010197839.1:0-212 GCF_000695765.1 Mesitornis unicolor | reverse complement strand
GAGCCAGCCAGAAAGGTGGGAGTACCCAGCCGGCCCTGGGCACAGCACCCACGGGCGCCGCCAACCCGCTCCGTCCAGCGGCGTGGGGTTGAGATAGATCCCCAAATCGCGCCGGTGGTGCCGGTCGGTGGGATGGGAGTAGAGCAACCAAAGGGGAGCGGCGCCAGTGCCGGTGAGCGCGGAGAAGCTGACCACACTGCCCTGGCACCCCC
>NW_010197838.1:0-46657 GCF_000695765.1 Mesitornis unicolor | reverse complement strand
CGTTCTGTGATTCTGTGATTCTGTGATGTGTGTTTCATTACAAAGTAGTTACAAATATATCACCTTTTTAACAGCCAATATTTCAATTCACATTTGTCTAATTCTTCTTTCTACATTTTCTCCTTTTATCAGCAGCTACTTGGTTGTCACAAACAAAAGGTCTGATTTTTTTTCCTTTCAATAGGTTCTACCAGAATATGTAGATGGCGGTCATGCTAAGGTAAGAGAACATGGTGAACAACAAAGTACTATATTTTAAAAATCCATTCATTCAGAGATTAATAAGTTATTTATTGCTTCTGAGTACCAAAGGTCACAAAATTCTGGAACCACAGAACATCTCCATGGTTTATAGTTGAATAACTTTTCCCTTTTCCTTTCTCCTTTTCCATTTTAATTTTCTTTTTTTGCCTTTTTCTTTTTTCCTTTTTCCCTTTTCCTTTTTCCTTTTTTCCTTTTTTTAACCTTTTTCCTTTTTCCTTTCCCTTTCCTTTTCATTTTCATTTTTTTCAGATTCATAATTGGAATAGTATAAACTGCTTTTACAGAAATTTATATATGGCAATAAATTTGCACACAAGTAATCTTGTTTAGTTCAAATATAACTAGTGAATTCATAATGTTAGTGTATAGTGTATATTTAGGAGAATGTTTTCACTTGTATATGAAGTATGTGTTGTCCTTTGTAATGTGCACACATACATATATGAAAAGAGATAAGAAAAGAAAAAATACGCAAGCTGAATGCAAAGTCCCTGCTTGTCCTTCAGTTTACTAAAATAATGTTTGTTTAACACATGTTAAACAAAAAAAGCCAAACCATGTTATCTTACGGTTGGCTCCTTGCCTAATGAGACTTAGTTTGTCCTCCTCTGCTTTTAATTCTCAGTTTGACAACCTGAAAAATGTACCTTCAAAAATCAGAATTTGTTCTTTATGAGATAAATATTGTATTTGTGTATTAAAGAATAAATGTGCCTCCAGTACAGAAGGTATCATAACTAGGACTACTGTTAACTTCTTTTCTTGGCTGCCGTCCCACCAAATGAGTCACATTTAGTTAAGATTTTGCCCCTATTACATGCTTGGGGTCAGTATCCTGGAGATTCAGTTACTAATAGTTACTCAGGCAGAGAAATGAAGGAAGAGGCAAGGCAGAGAAGAAGTGTACACATAAGCTGTATTTTCCTATGTCCTGCTGCAAAAGTGAAAGCTGAAGACACTCCTCCCCAATATCCATCTTTTGGGGGCTGCAAAATACACTTTTTTATGGTCTCAAAAATCGAGAGTGATGGTAACTGCCTTTTTGAGTAGTCTTAAAAAAAATTGTGACTGCAATGCAGGAAAAAGAGCAAAGATCTTGTTTAGATCCAACATCCATGAAATAACAGGTTGGGAACAATATACCATAGATGCTCCCTACCTCAGCCCCCCAACATCCAGCTGTTTAACTCAGGCTGTAAACAAGAGTATTAAAGGATGTAGCCGATATAAAGATAGATTCTAGATACAGTGAAATTCAACAATTAGCCTCATCATAGAAGATTCATTTTGCTGTAGTTAATGTAATTGTCTCTTCTGCAAAGGTCTGCTCATGCATCTGTCTGGAATTCAGATAATATTGTCATTTCATGTCACTCTTATTTGATCTAATACCCGAAAGTTTTATTCATGGTTAAAGGCCTAAGTGAAATGGCCACTTAACCAGATGCCTACATTTCAGTAGCTTCACCAAATGACCGGTTTGACAGAATCACTGGGATAGGAACTAGAGCTAGTGCAGCTCCCTTATTAATCATTGCTCATTGACCTTTATCAGCAGCCAAATTTGTGTGTAGTTAAGGGGTTCATGGGATTTGTGTGTCACAGGAGGAGGGGATGGAGTGGGGAGTCAGGAAGGAGGGTTATTCCTTTTGTAGGAGACATTGTCTCTGTTGAAATTAATCGCAAAAATACCATGAAGCCAAAGGTGTGTGGACCAGATCACTGAATCTTGAATGTTGCTGTGCAATTAAATGCTGGATCTTGCTATTTAAAAAAGGATATATATATTTCTCTGTCTAGGGCACTGAAATGAATAATTCCTGTTACTGAAATAAAGTTATGTGGGATTAAAATAGTCCTTGGGACTGGAATTCAGTTGCGAGCTTAGCTCTCTGCTGCACAGTTTTGCAGCTAATCAGGGCACACAGAAAGGGTTTCCAGCTGCTCTGTGCTTTCCCTGGGGAGGGGTTTTATTGAGTGCTTGTGTATATATGTGCAGCAGCACCTCTTTCAAGCAATGTATGCAATGGCCAGGGAGGCTTATTGGTGGGTCTGGTTTGCTGATGGGTTTTTGTTTGGTTTATTTGAGGTTTTTGTATGTGTATTTGGTTTTTTTCTTTGTATCCCAGAGGAAACAGCTGGGAAAAAGGTTTTTTTGAGTAGGCCTGCAGGCCTTTTATGCCAGTTTATTTGAGCTGTTTGTTATGTTTAATTTGTCCCATGTTTGAAAAACGTGGCCTTATAAAGAATGTAGATGTGCATGAGAAACACTAAAAATAAATAAATATTCCAATAATACCACCCAAATTGTCCTAATATTGTTGGGTAAAATAAATCAATGTGGGCATTTTCAGTGTGATGAACCAACACTTGGGAACATATTCCTAAAAGGAGCTAATTCAGCATTGACTATGGCTGGCTTTGTTACTTGAAGTCAATGAAAGTAAATTTGGAAGTAAGGATTACTCATACATGAATGGTCTTCAGCACTGGAACTTGAATCAGCAACCCACAGAATGAGATAAAAACTCTACATAGTTGTGTTAAGAGTTGGTTTTGTATTTGCTAGGGTAAAGATGGAAACTTATTTAAAAATGTTAACCTAAAAGTGCAGGTTTTTAATAAGGAAAAGCTCTTTAAAACAAACATATAAAATCTCCGTCTTTAGTATGGTTTTTCTTCGTTAAATATCTTCTTTTCCCATTGCTATGTTTGAGTTCAAGGCTTCAAAATTCTGCAAGCACTGATTTTTTCATGCGATAAGCAGACAAAAGGAGCAGACAACCAAAATGACATTCTCTTTGTCTTTAGTATTTTAAAATAATTAGTCCATTTAATTTTAATATAAAATAGATTTTCTCAATTTTGTTGTAAGAACATGATATATTTATGAAAAAACCCTAAGTACTGCTTTTTCTTAAAAACAAAACACCTGTTTCTCAGGGTTTTTTGCTTTTGCTTATTGGAGTATTTCTTTACCCTATACCAATGAACAAGTATTAATCAACTTTTTCATATTGAAAGCTACATTTCACTATATTAAGCCTTTGTTTTCCATCACATACAGGTACAGATCCTCAACTGCTGTGAGATGATCTCCAAAGAAGTTAGTAAGCTTGTCTCTAAGAGCAGTGCTGAAGATTCAGTCCTGCTTTTTTCCTGCCGTATAACAGGTTTTTCTTATTATAAATATAATTCACAGATTGTCTTTCAATTTGTTGATAATTCTGCCCCTGAAACTGTTGCTTAGTTATTGCCCCATACATACCAATTTTCTAAATTGCTCTTCTACCTTTTTTCTGTCTTTTCTTTTTCCCTGGGTTGATCTCACTTCTTACTATATGCCAAAGGCTGGCTCTAGGTAATCATGGACACAAGTTGATACTTGCTTCTCAAATAGTTCCTGTAAATCCTGTGGCAAATAACACATATTAGCAGTGAAGGCTTTGCTTCCTTTCCATGTACAATTTTTGCACACCGATTGGTTCATTTGCAAACACTGGTACCATCTAACTAAGGACATTCCTAAGAGACAAAAGCTGATGTTTTAGTAAGTCATTATCATGGTTTCACTTTCAGGTAGGAGTAGGATTCAAATCCAGTGTCACTATAAAATCAATATATACAGTTTCAGTTAAGAGCCAGTAATACATTGCATGCACTGATTCTGCTTATGTGCTTATGCATAACTGTGATTTTCCTTGTTGATATGAACTTAGCATTCAGTCTGTGAAAAAGACTGGGAGACCAAGACAAGAACCCAAAATATAAGCCAGCATATGATGCCAAGAGAGAATCACAGAATCACAGAATATTAGGAGTTGGAAGGGACTTTGAAAGATTATCCAGTCCAACCTCAGTGCCAGAGCAGGATCACCTAGACTAGGTCACACAGGAACATGTCCAGGTGGGTTTTGAATGTCTCCAGAGAAGGAGACTCCACAACCTCTCTGGGCAGCCTGGTCAAGTGCTCTGTAACCCTTACAGTAAAAAAGATTTTCCTTATGCTCAGGTTGAACCTCCTATGCTCCAGCTTACACCCATTGCCCCTTGTCTTATCATTTGACATCACTGAGAAGAACGTGGCTCCTTCCTCCTGACACTCACCCTTTACAAATTGATAAACATGAATGAGGCCACCCCTCAGTCTCCTCTTCTCCAAACTAAAGAGACCCAGCTCCCTCAGCCGATCCTCATAAGGGAGATGCTCCACTCCCTCCATCATATTTGTGGCTCTGCGCTGGACTCTTTCAAGCAATTCCCTGTCCTTCTTGAACTAAGGGGCCCAGAATTGAACACAATATTCCAAATGTGGTCTCACCAGGGCAGAGTAGAGGAGAAGGAGAACCTCTCTTGACCTACTAACCACACCCCTGCTGATACACCCCAGGATGCCATTGGCCTTCTTGGCCACAAGGGCACATTTCTGGCTCATAGACATCCTGCTGTCCACCAGCACTTCCAGGTCCTTTTCTGCCTGGCAGCTTTCCAGCCACTCGTTCCCAGGTCTGTAGTACTACATGGGGTTATTGCGACCGAAGTGCAGGACCCGGCACTTGGCCTTGTTGAAGCTCATACAGTTGGCCTCAGCCCATTGCTTCAGCCTATCCAGGTCCCTCTTCTGCAGAGCCTTCCTACCCTCAGGCAGATCAACACTCCCTCCCAACTTAGTGTCATCTGCAAACTTGCTGAGGGAGCACTCAATCCCCTCATCCAGATCCTTGATAAAGATGTTATACAGGACTGGCCCCAAAACCGAGCCCTGGGGAACACCGCTTGTGACTGGTCGAAAATTGGATTTTGTTCCATTCACCACAAGGGCATGAGAAGAGAAAATGCACTCTGAGGCTGTAGTGCAAGACATAGGTATGCAAGAGGATATATTTCCTTACCAAACAGGTTAGGTAAACATCTGTAGCCTGTCGGATGGATACAGACAAGTAAAGAGCAATCTTTTAAATTTATTCTTAGTGTAGCTTGCTTTTATTTGTGTCGTCTACATTTGTGTAATCTGTATCTTTGCAGTTAGCGATCTTTTTTTGGATTTTGTAAGTGTAAGTAATCTGCTTTTAACTTTCATCTAATTCCAATGAAGTATTATTTCAAGGTCACTAGCTAGCACCAAAATGTTCTGTGGCAGCAGTTGTCCTTACAGCCAGAGGTCTGAACCACCCCTGTAAGTGCCTAGCAGTTCCCTACTTTACTCTGTAATGCTCTTGTAAGATGCAATAGTCTACATTGAGATTGAATAACACAGTGGTCTAAGGAGATAAAAAAGCATTTTTGTGACCAGAAAAACTCTGACATGTGACAGTTAATGGGGAGCAAGCCTGAATCTGCAGAGTCCCAGCAGAGGTGGTAGCCACAATTCAGGGCACGTCAACACTTAACATCAGTCAGAGAGCAAATCACTAGCTAAAGAAGGAAAGTCTGCATACCTGCTACTATTAGCTCAGACTGAAAATAAGTAAATGTGGAGAAAGAGTAAAATTATTTTTCGTCATCTAGGTTGCATTTTATAAACATAAGCCTTAGAAACAAAACTAGCCTATAAAATCCTCTGTCATTATTTCCTTCCCATTTACCTTCCAGCCCAGCTAGTGCATTTGCTGGCAGGTGAGCTCCCTGAAACAATCATCCCACGTAAGACACTATGGGAGCTATGAAATATCACTGCAGTCCAGTTATCTCTGAAATGCTGATCTGCCTGGCTAACATGGAGACGAAATGCAGTTATTCCCTTTGACATGAAGTCAGTTGTGAATTTACCAGATGAACTTCCTTGACAAATGGCTACCACCCACTCAATCCATCACTTCAGGGAAACTGGGCTGCCTCATACTTTCTCTTTCCTTTTATCTTTTGTTCTGCTTCTCAGAAAGATCAAGGGGTAAAATCCAACCCACTATTCAAAAGCATGTGATTTAGAGCACCAAACAAGTAACAGAGATCTTTTAAAGTTGCACATTATACAGTAATCATGTACTTCAGAATTTCCTCCTTTTAAATACAGAAAAATCAGCTAGCATTCTTCATTAATATTTTAATTGGTGTAAGTGTTGAGTTCCCAACTATCCACATGGTAATTTACACTTATAGTGTAGCTGGTGGGAGTTGGTTTATTTTTCTTTGTACTAATCCAAGGATCTCACTTCCTGTGACAGGAAAGCTGCAGATGACAGTTGTGCTACATGGGTGAAAGGCACAAAAGGAAAGATCAAATTTATATGGAATAGTTTTCCTAAAAACTAGAAAAAATATATTATTCTATTATTTATCGTATCAGCTATATTAAAATAAGCATTTTGTGCTAATGAACAACTCTCAGCCTTGTCTTATCTAAGCAGCCAACAATGGAAAGGTGCATTTTTAGAGGATTAATATGTAAAAAGGAATTTTTCTGTTCAGAACCTAGTGTGAAATGAGGGAGTGGATGCTCAGCAGATGTGCATCATGTTGAAAAATCAGATGGCAGAGAAACCTATAGATTTACTTACCTATGCATGTGCTACTTTTCACCTAAACTCTGGAGATGCCCATCACAGCCACCATGCTAGTGTCTTCTGTGGGCACTGACGCAACACAGAGCTGTGGATGAAGCAGGGCTGGAAAGGAACTGCCAAGGGAAAACCTGGTCTGGCAGAAGACTTCTCCCTGCAGACTTTGGCACATGGGGAGAGCAGGACCCATGGTAAGACTCAGCGGATGGCGGGGTCAGAACTTGGAGACACAGAAAGCCCAGACCTACAACTGATGTGAGCCTGGAAAGAGCTGCCAGAGGAGAGGGTAGGCTGCCACAATTGCTCTCCTTATCTGAAGCAGGGCATTGTCCAAAGCCTGAGGCTGACAGGTCACATGGAGTGGCTCTCATACGTTCCCCTCCTGCGCTTCCCAGAGCAGGCACCCCATTTGTCTGGGGTTTCAGCGTCAAAAAGTCCCTGCTGGTGGGACAGGGAGGAGACACTGCCCCTCCACACCTTCCCCACTGTTTCCTCAAGAATCATGGGGATTGCTTTAGAAAGTGTGTGATCTTTGTCACTGCATGGTTTTGCTGTTGTTGTCATCATTGCTGTTGGTTTTTAATTTGTTGCTTAAGGGCATAAGGCTTAGAGGAGCATAGGGTTTGCCTGGATGTCTGTCTTCTTTTTTTCTGAGCCCAGTGGAAGATTTCAGCCAAATGTGACAGGGGGCTCTCTCAGATAATTAAGTGACAAATGTCATAAAAATAGACAAATGGGCAGAGGAGACAGATCCTCTAAGTGCCCTTACTATGGGAAAAGCTGCAGAGTGGTATGTCACATCAGTAGGCGCTAGAACAGCCTCATGGGAAAAGGGCCCCTGTAAATGCCCCAAACACACAGTTAGCTTCAGCTGGGTTTGTGTTTCATGCATGCCAGAGCCGACCACTTATAAGACAAAGCTCTGCAGAAAGCAGGATTAATTCCTTCTGTGCCCAAATAGCTATTGGTTTTCTTATTGGAGCCCTCACAGAATGTTCCTTTTTGGTTTTTTTCTGTTGTTGTTTTATTTTTGGGTTTTTTTTGTTTGTTTTTTTAAATTTACATTTACAACTAATTCTATTTTTAAGAAACATATTACCTACCTGTAAACAGGTACACTGAGCTGCATGTGATTTAAACAGAAAAAATGACAGTTCCCTTGTTATCCTCACAACCACTTTACCTGTGATAAGATCTGTGCTTCAAAGACTTAGAGAAATAGACACAGCTAAGACTACATTGTGTTCTACCAACAAAGCCATGCCTGTCAAGAGAATTGAACTGGTAGTGTGGGCAGGGCTGCATCTGTTTGCAGTGAGCACGATTCAAGAACAGAGAGTAGAGCACAGCTGAGAAGTGGAGAGAATTGGCTCATGATATGGTAATACCCTAGCCATAATGGAGATGTAACAGTTCCCTCAGCCCAAATGGCTGAAGCTAGCAAAATCAAGAGCTTCCTACATTTCAAGTTAACCATGTTGTTAAATATTTGACTGTCATGACAACCTAGAATAACACTGTTGAGATGATGAGAATGAGAGATACATGGGACAAATTAGGCGAGCAAGTCCTACTGTAGCCAAATATTCTAGCTGCGTGTCGCCACATTCAGGGCACAACAGGGGACCAGTCCCAGTTGGTTTTGGTCAATTTAAGGAATACAGTAAATTCCAGCTTCGGACAAGTTACCTGAAAATTTAGAAGCTGCCAGGAAGCACATTAGGAAACCTATTCCTAGGGTTCTGAAGCTGATCACCTTTGCTCCTAGCTTTCTGCTGTGTTAAAAACTCATGATGGATTTTGCGGCACTTTAGCCACTGTCGAGAAAAGTGAAGGTTAGAAAATAGATACCTTTTGTCTTTGTAGCCCATAATTTGAGGAGTGGTTTAGATCTTTGGCTCAGCCCAAAGTTCAAGGGAGGGAGTAGAGTCAAACTTCCATCTGTAGTCCAGCTCTATTTAAAGATACATTTTAAAATAAAAGCTTTTTCTAGATAGTCTATGCAGAATTTATTGCTAAGCAGTTGCTCATTTATCTTTATAGTATCAACCAATTATTAAATTTTCCATGCTATTTCCAATATTTCTGCTACCTTCAAAAGAGAAAGAGAATAGTCTTCTCTTTTAAGTCTTTATTTTAACTCAGTGCTGGTTGTGCACTCCTCTGGGTGATTTAAGGTTACCTGCCATCTGTGGCATGACATGGAGACTGACAATGGGTAAAGCACCATAGTATTTTAGCACATGTTCAGTACCAACAAGCCAGCATAAGCGAGTGGAGAAAACAGAAGCCTAATCATTACTCCATGTTCCTGGTGCATAAAGAGAGATACTGTCCACCCACACAGTCTGTGATCGATGCCAAGTCTTTTGCAAGCTTAGGGCTTTAGTTCAGCTTCTCTTATTTACACGTGTGTATTCTTCCTAGCTCCCACCTTTGCAGGGACTTAACAAACTGACTGACCAGAAGCTATTCTACCACAATGCACAAAAAAGGGATGTCGAGGATGTAAAACTGAGTTACAACTGCAGAGAAGGGTCCTCTCATTCAGAGAGGCTAAGAACAAAGCCTCTTCCTATCTTTGGGGACTTCATTAGAACACATGGAGGCTTAGGCTTGATAGGATTTCACCAGTCTGTGACAGTCACACAGAGCTGCCCACCTGGGACCTCTTTATTCCTGTCCCCCTGACTTGGCCACTATTGCCAATGTTTTGAGAGCTGCTGAATCTCTGTCCTCTCTATATGGGTGCTCCGTAATCTCCTGAGCAAGAAATGGGTTTCTTTTGAATGAGCTCTGAAATATGGTGACATAATTTCATGAAAAATGTGCCAATAGGAAGTGCTCAGGAAATTCAAGAACATTTATCTATTGTCCTTGTTAAAAATAGATCACTGAAAGTATTTTGTTGGGTTGTAATCAAGAGTAGACATGTTTCAGCTGTGGGCAGATAGTGGAGAGGTTTCTGAGGAAGATAATTCACTCGCTGCAGACACATTGATTAAGAAAATTATTTTCACATTACAAAAACCTGAAGAAACAAAAAACTGGAGTGTGGACATCTTAACATGAAAATCATGACTCTCATATGAAAATTACTTAATGAGATACAGCATGGTTAGGAACTATTCATTTCAAGGGTAAATCCCCTGCTAACATGAATAAAGAAAAATTGTTGAGGAAGTCTGTGTAAAGTAGTGTGTATGGGCTAATGCATCTAAAACTGTTGGAATGTTATGCTTGCCTTCCTTTTTGGCAATTCTTATAGCTTTGATTACTTTATAAATTAGAGAATCATAGAATCTCCCAGAAGTTCAAAATAAGTTGAGAACTTGTGTTTCAAAGAGAACTTGCTATAGGAACCCTAGACTATAATTCAGACATCTTTTACAGCAACAAGTGTAGATTTTGCAGTGTTTAAACAAGTGCAGAAAGTCCTTAAAAGAACCAGTTATTAGAAAGACTTTGCTTGTTTGTCCCATTTTATCTATGGAAAAAAGTGAAGATGGGTTTTTTACACTGGAAGTTATAATAAGGAAAGAAAATGAGGAATAAAAACAACCTTAGTAAAGGTTAACATCTGGTGTGTTAGAGGACTAAAGAACCTAATCTACTTGCTATGAATATACAACAGCAGTAAAGATTATCAGCAAGGGCAAAGGGGAGGGATTCTTAATCTGAAATAGATATTATTTGCAGCTCAGCTGTCTTTCGTGAGGCTGCATATGCGTGCACACATGTACATGTTTCCTTAATCTTAGAAATCTCACTGAGGTTATACATGTGAGGGTAATGTAGTTTCCTGGTGAGTAAATGGAGTCAGCCAAGCAGGACATTTTTTCTTTTTTTCTATTTTCTCCCTCACCACTTTCTATAAGGGAGACTATTTTTGTTTGTCTGTGCCTACTACTAATCTGGGTTGTTTTTTTCTGTACACATTATGAGCCTTTATCAATACCAGGCTAAATTTTGTCATTGATGTCACTGAAGATAGGTTTAGGCTTTTATGTATATTAGTGATCTAGAAAGATAAACCAAGGAAAATAACAAAAGCTCACAATGTTCAAATTCTGGAATATATACTTGTAATAATAATACACATAGTTATTTTTTAAAAAATCCTAAATTAAGAAAAAAGGTCTGCTAAAACACTGATAAAGCAATATGCATCTTTATTTCATACACACTAACAGAAAGAGATTATGAGGTCACACAAAAATTAGGAGGCTTTGAGATTGCAAGGTTGGGCTGATAAAGCAGCAATCCAATTTATTATTAGTTGGGTTTAATGAGAGCTCAGAGAGTCTACTCTACTGCAGTGCCTGATCCTCCTACGCACTGCAACATACAGAGTCTTTTGTATGCAAACTAAGTAGGTGTACACTGTGACAGAAGCAGGAAAGTTATAACTCTATTTATTGTTTAGCATAGCAAAGAAGATGCTAATGACTGTACATTGCACAAGATTGGAAAGAATTGTTTTGATTAAATCTTCAAATTTAAATTTCTTGTAAATATTGTCAAAATCATCCTTTTTAAACTGTCTGCATTGTTATACTCCATTAACTCCAGTTTAAAAGATAATTGACAGACATTTTCTTTAAAATATATTAATATCATGTATTTTGCCCTTTCAGATCTATTATGAATAGAGTACTTTTGACTATTATGAATTCATTAGCATGATGCAATTTGTATTTAGAGTGTATAAATTACCTCTGGCCCCAGCAGAGCTTAATGTAAACAGTACCATGTAGCTCTCAAGGCTATGCTGGAAAGCAGTATTTTGCTGCAACTAAGATTCCAATTCAAGTAGGAGACAGGGCTCCTCTCCACAAGGAGCTATATATGAACAGGAGTAATTGTCTAGTCATATTTCCTTTCTCAGGAAGTTGCATTTCTCACCATTAAAGGTTAAACTTAAACCTAACCTGGAGTCTGATCTGTGGACATTCATTGCAGCAGGGCTCTCTCCATGAGTGAAGAAAATAAATAATGAAATAAAGGTGCAAATTTACAAACCATTGTTTTCTGTAATTAATGGTACCCAGAGGCTCATTGTACTCTGTGCCAAAGGGGTGTTACCCTGAAAATCTTCAGGACACCAGAGTGCCCCATGCTTCACTTTGGGACCTCTCTGAGCTGCAGGGCCACTGCAAGGACAAATGGACCCTGAGGGCAGCCAAGAGTCTCCTTGGCGAGAGGAAATGCTACCAGAGTGTGGTGGGAAGCCAGGCTAGCTTACCCTGCACTCCCCGGCCTTGCCCCTGTCCTGAGGAGTACTTGGAGGGGCCCCAAGTGCCCCAAGGCTGGTGCCTGGGATGCAGCTGGCCTGCAGTGCTGAGCAGCCCCTTGGCTCCTCTGCCAGCTAGCTACACAAGCTGCATCCTTGAGTATTTTAAGACAACTGTAAACTATGCCAGAGCCTGTTCTGGCCTGTGACCAGGCAAGAGCTGGAGTAATCAGAGTGGGAAAATGCCTCACAGTGACATTTCCCTCAGCTGCTCTCAGCTGCTCTGGGCAAGACCATGATGCGGATGTAGACAGAGGGCTGGGGAGGTGGTGGCTCCTGAAAAAAAAAGATGTTGAGCTGCTCTGGAACTGTGGCTTCAAGATAAAAAATAGGAGTAGCAAATATTTCACTCAAGGCTGTTCAGCCAGGATTGATCAGGAAAGTATAGTTGTCTGTTTCAGTCACTGGTTTACTTCCATGAGTGGAAAACTGTTTTTAGTCTTGCATGGTTGTTTTTGCACTGTTGATTGGGTTTGACACATGAGAACTTCCATAAGCCTGATCTGATAGGACTTTGTGTCAGCCGTGCTCAGGGCAGGAGGTTCCACAGGGGACAAGCAAGAAGAAAATCAAGGCCCAGATGGCTCTCTTTTTTTAAAATGAAAACTCAATAGACTCTATACATTAGGCAATCTCCCAGTCAGAAGATGTGCACTTTTCTGAAAGCAGAGGTCAACAGGGTAATCAAAAGTTTATTTAGATACTGCCCTCTGGAGCCTGAGATGCAATTTTGTTATGTTAGTATTCATAACTAGAAAAATCTGTTTATTATCATAATGTTGGTTCATCTGAACTGGGTGTGGTTGGTTTGTTTCATTTGGGGTTTTTTTTTTGCTTAAAGGAAAGATTGGTAATGTTTGGACAGGACAATTTGAACAGTGGGTACCTCACACAGTGTGTACTGTCAGTGGTCATGATAGTTAGGATAAAACTTGAGGTCAGAAAAGAGCGAAGTTTGGAGCCATTATTTCATATAAATAGAGAAGCTACAAAGGTAATTTTAGCTTGCACTGCCTAGGCTAGTACACCTTGTTTATTAGGAGGCAGGTGATCTCCAGGGATGACTTAGAAGCACTAAAGGAAACAATATCCCTCAATATTACTATCACCTTCACTATTTGCTCTCTGTGAAGAGGCCCATTGATAGTAAGACATACTATAAATAGGGGTAGGGAAGACAGGGAAATACACAGAAGAGATGAAGAACAGAAAGAGGAAGAGAGTATTATTAAGATACCATTTCCTCTGGCTTTCTTGCATCAAAAAAGGGCATCTAACGGAGTGCAAATGTGTGCTGCAGTCTGAACCCAAGCAGTCTTTATGGTCTGATGCATGAAATGTCTGCTCAGAGAAGACAAACGTGTTAAGTACCCAACATGCTCCCAGAAATAGACCCTGTGAAATACATCTTTTGCTGTTTTTTTCTTTACCAGCTTGACAGGACAGAGCAGACTTAAATGTAAAAGACTAGTTAATAAAACATACCTTTTTTACCAGAGGAGTGAAATGAGATGAAACAGGAGGATCTTAGGCTGAATTCTTCATCTTCTGGAGTATTAGAATTAAGTTTATTCATTATGATGATTGGCTTCTCTTACTGCTCCAGGGAGCATTTGTCCAGACTGTTCTTTCTTGTTCTTGGTGTTGTTCTTTGACCAGTATGAAGCAGATGTTGAATCTATGCTAATCTTTAAGTACCATTAAGGTGAAAGTTTCGAGATCACACAATAGGTCTAAACCATATTTAAGAGCAGAGAGGTCAGTTCAGAGTCCACCTAAACCTCTAAGTCATCTTCTCACCCAAAGAGTTGCTGCAGAAAGTGTTGAGTGGATGTGAAAGATGAAAGCCCTAGCAGGAGACATGCCTTTTGTGCTTTTTTGGCTAAGCTTCTAACAGTGAGCCATGAAGTTGTCATTCAGCCATTGTCAGCTGTAATATGTAAGCCACATGCAAGGCAGATACATGTAGCTGAGAGGAGCACTGCTAGATAGCAAAATAAGATTTGTAGCCTGCTGTCAGGACAGCCAAACATGCATTGCTAAGGTGTGAATTATGAAAGTTAGTATCCAAATGGCCAAGGGGCAATAAACATTAATATAAACTAGACATAGGCCCATGCCAAATAACCTCACCTCTCAGGGTGTTTGGATTGCAAACATTTGATCAGAATCCAAGCTTTGCAGCCGGCCTTATCTCTGCAGTGGCCAAGCCAAAACCCCAGGGTTTGTGGCCACCTGGCACATTGCACAGTCCAAGGATGCAGTGTCCGATTACCTGCTTTTTTCCACCTTCAGCTGACAGTCCTTTTTATTAACAATTACTTGTGTTTCCTGTCTTGCTCTGGTATTCTTTCTCTGGCTTCATGGGGTTTTTTTGCTCTTATTTATACTGAAGTTCTCTGAATAAGGGACACATTTTGAATCTGTCATGAGCAATTCCGGGTAGAATTATGCAGTATTGTGGAAAATCATCAACAAAGAGCATGGAACCTGAGCATTAGCTTTGCACCTTCCATGCAAGGCTGACAAGGAGCACTAGGCCACTGTACTTGTGAAAGAGAGGTGAGTAAGAAGTACACTTATTAAACATATCCAATTCAACTCAGAACTTCTGATGTTTTAAAAGGCATAATAGGGCTGGTTAGCACTAGGTGCCTCTGGAATCTGAGCTAGAAATCTCCAACTGTTCCTGAGGTCAAAGACTGAACACTGTAACTGTCTGTGTTTATCCTTTCCACCTCAGATCCCACTTACTAAATTTCAGATGGAGGTTGGCAGTATTATTGCATGTGTTTTTATTCGCCAAGATGTAATGCACTTGGGCTTGCCAAAATACACACTTGATCCCCTTGTTTCAGCTCCAGCAGCAATAGCCATGAAAGGAATTGTGTGATCACCCTGTTCTTGGTGGACTCTCCTTTTCTCCCTTAACCTTGATAAGTTGCAGGAAGAAAACACCATTCCTTGCCCTAAACATTAAAGCCAGGCTAACATTGTGATACTACAGTTTCTGGGATTTTTCCCATCTTCTGTAAAAGAAATATTCAGACATGATGTAAGTATCAAAGGATGCTGACTTTCACTGAAATCTAAAAGGTTAATTGGCATGTTCTTTATCAGTAAGTCATATATGCATCTACAGACAGAAGTAGAGATTTTATTGCTATGAAATTCTTCCATTAGCTATGCTTCACCTCATCAAAACCAATGTTTCTGAAGCAGTGAGACTATTGATCTACATTATTGATTTTGCTTGGGTGATTGTGATGTGTATTTAACAGCTTCATCTTAGAACAAGAGGATACTGAGCTTGCATCTGGAGTTGTCTCGATTTCCTCTTCTCTCTTAGTAGCTGAAAGATGAAATTTTATGATCATTTCATCCCTGGTTATAACTGTCTCTGTGTTTAGCTGAACAGGATTCCTGAGTCTACATTTCTGGCTGTAGTAATTGTATTGTTGGTTCATGGTTGTTCGAGGAAAAGCTTTGTAGATTCCACACTGATAAAGTATCTCCAGAGTTCTTACCTGAATTTCTGGAAAACCAAAGGTTAATAATATTGTCTGCAACAGCCAAGTAAAATCTTCAGTTTCCAACTTTTGAGAAATAGCTCTATTCACTGATACTTAAACCTTGTGCTGTGGCAAGTCTTCATGGGTTTTTATCTGTTCAATGTCTATATTTTTCCTCTGTTTTTCACTGTTATGGGAACATACCAGATCAAATTTTCTATATAGACCTCCTGGATCAGAAGTATGCTTTTCATTAGAATTTAAGAATTTTTGAGACAGTCTGGATCTAGAACATACCTGAGTGTCTAGATTCCCAGGGATAGTCTTGCAAGTAGACCCAGCTCTGCTCTGTCCAAGCATGAAGGGCCTGCCAAATACATCAAAACACAGTTCCTTGAAATGTAGGTGCAGGTATGAAAATTAGTCCATTGATACCACCCAGTTTCATGTCTCCACTCACGTGGGAGTGCAGAATATGTCTGACAATGTCTTCAGCTGTTCAGGGATGAGCACTAAGGCGCCTATGTTTTCTGCCTGGTTGGGGGGGTGGAGTGGGTGGGAAGGGTTCTGCTTCTTTTACAGCTTATGTCTAACAAATCTGCCAATATGTTGTCATCATCTTCTTCACCCAGACTTCTGAAGGAACCACAGTTTCATTGCCTGTTCTCATTGCTGACTGTTTTTTGGTTTTGGTTTTCTTTTTTAAATTAATTAAATTTTGCTGGAGGAAGATTCAGAGGTGATGGGCTTTACAAGGTCTATCCTGGCACACGTGGTCCTTGAAAGTCTCACAGACACTATAGAGCAACCCATCATTTGTATGGGGGATTGCAGGTAGGCAAAGTACAGTGCAGATCTACAGTAATGCAACTTCAGTCAAAAACAGGCAGCTCCAGGTTTTACAGTATCACCTACTGAGACCCCAGGAAAGGTTGGAAGGTCAAACTGTGAGCTGTTTCCCTTTCATCTATTTGTGAAGGGCATGAAATTCTTTGTAGACATTTTAACAAATAATGCTTCAGAAATATATTTTCCCCTAACATTCTGCTCCTTTTTACTTCCCAAGTATAAAAGCCAACAACAACTCAGCACGCATGTTTTAAGTCGAATAAAAAGAGCTGGTAAGAATGCATGTTTCACCCTTCAAGAGGGGTCATTATAAAAGAAGTCAGGTTAAAAATAAAGTTAACGTTATCTGCAAAAAAAATGAACTCTTCATTTTTCTGCATCTTTTAAGGCATTCTGAAGCATCTCTGCATGAACCTTTGTCTCATCCTTCTCCTTTTCCCTTTGGCCCCACACCCAGCCACTCCATCTCAGAAAAGAAAAGTTTTTGGTACCTCTGGCTGTAACTAATTGAGGTGAACACCAGTGCTCCACCAGCTCCATCTTAGGATGAAGTCAAGATGCACAATTTCCCTCCTCACTTTTCCCTTTTGCCTCTGACACTGTGTGACCATGGAAAGAAAATCAGGCGCCCAACCCAACTGCAATGGTTGCAGGAATGTTGCTGGATGCACCTCTCTGCTGCTTTAGTCTCCAATAATTAATGCAGATCTTCAGTGAATCCCAGAGAATTTGCAGGAAATTTGAAGTGCCATTGATGGTGTTCTACCATTAAAAAGCAAATTTTACTAAGTTTTAAAAGAAAGACATCCATTCTTTATTAACAAAATGTTAGATTCAAGACTATCTTCATCAAAAATGCAGGAGAACACATCCTGAAATACTTGTAAATATGTCCATCTTTACCTGCTACTGTTGGTGTCCTCCATGGACTGCGAAGTTCATGATGTGCTGCTTGCCACAGGGAGCTGCCTGCCGAACGGCCTTCTTTTAGGAGGATGGTCAACATCATCTTAGAACTAAGTTCCCTTCAGGTATCTCAGATAGACAGCAAGAACTACAGTTCTGCCCATTCAGGCACTTCTGTAAGTATTTTGCAAGCCTAAAGCTCTTTTGGCATCTTCTTTTTAAATGCTGGATCCTAAATACCAGGGCAACTTGAAATTAAGAATTTCTCATAGTGAAATTTCAATGTGTGGTGCAAATCAGTTTAGCAGAAGAGTTATGTTTTTTGGATTCACCACACAGGCTTAATCTCTGTGTTGAACTCGTACTTAGCAAGCAGAGACACATCAGTGGTTTAGTGGTGATCTTCTGGACAGTCAGGGCTCAGGATGTTAGAGCATCTGTATTATTAATGGCCTTATTAGCATAGTTATTACCACTACATCAATAATAATCGTATCACTAATAATCTTATCATCACCATGATTATGATAATTATTATTAATATAATAATGAACATAGTTAACAATGATTATTATTAACATTAAGATGGTTATGAGCTCTTTGTATATTCTGTGAGGAGGTGTGCTCTGCTATACATAGTATCGTCTCATTTTGTCCTCCCAGATTTTCCCAGACTTCTTCTGCTTTTTCCCCACCTTGTAGCTTACTGGTTTTCTCATGTTTAATCCTTCCTCTCTGACGTTCAAAACATCTCTCTTGTCCCTGACTCTTCACCTGCTCCAAGGAATCATCAGTCACCAGTTCCACAGGATTTACTCCCAGTGTGTCATGAATGTTGGAGTTGTGTAACCAGGGCTGGATTCACAGCACATGTGAGACACTCACCTTCACCCCCAGACCCAGGTAGGGAGCCCTACTTTATGGTGACATAGATTCTCCTTCACTCTTGTTCTCTTTTCTCGAAGTCTCATGTGCAGAATAAGACAAAATAGAACAGAATAAAGCAGAATAGTACTACTGAACATTATTAAAAGATTAATATAAGAAACATCACCTTCTAACAATTAATATTAAGAAAACAATACTTATGAAATCTAGGCATCTTCCTGAAGTGAAAAGTCAAGTTCAATGCGGTAACTATCGTAACTTCTTAACATTTTTGGTCATACTGTGCTGTGCACTAGCTGGACTTTGAGACTACTAATCGCATTTGCATTGGCTTCAAAGTGTATTACAGCAGCTCATAAAGCTCCGTATGAGAGGGACAAGGTTCCTGCTGTTTACTGTTTACTGTTTCTGTACTGGGATAGACTACAAGTAAAATATGGGAGAGGGGTGTGGCATCTTCAAACAGATTGAATCACATCCCTTCTTTTTTAACCGCCAGACTCAATACTAAGAAACCTGTACCTGCAGAAGGACCAGCAATTGAGCCTGGAGCTTCTGAGATGGAGGTAGGGAAATATTGACTTGTTTTCCCATCTGTTCAAATGCAGCTGAGAAATTGCAAGCAGAAATTGTATTTGCAGACAAAAATAAACTATCCCTTGAAATTTCAGCCCATGCTTTTCAAAGGTCATGCTATTACCTGTGGTTATTACAGTTTATGACCACTTCCTCATCACTTGCAGGCCCAGATATAACAGAGACAAAGGCTGGCTATCACCATTAGTGCCACGTGATTTCACACGTACAGTCTCAGTAATGCAATTGCATATGGAATCTGGTGGTTCACACACACATATGCATACATATACTCTAGATAACAGCTGCATCTGGGCCCAAAGTTACCATTTCCAAGTGTTATCTCACCAATAGACATCTCAACAGACTACAAGGTGTATGAGGCAAGGGCTGCTTTTTTAAAGTGTGTGTACATTTATAAAGACACACACACACACACACACACACACAGACATCTATGTATGGAAAGAGAGGGAGAAGGACACGATGATATGCATGTAAGTACAGAAACATCTCCTAATGAAATATGTCCCTGATGGTGCCACTAGATGTTGGCAAACTAGTGTTTCATCACTAGATGAAACTAGCTAAAGATAACATTAACAATGTATAAACATTTGTCTTTTATCTTTTATCTCAGGTATAGTTGTTTGTTCTTATCCACAATCAGAAGGAAAAAAGAAGAATTAATTCTAAAATTTATTTGTAACATTGCCACCAGCATCATCTTTGTTGCATATCCCAGGTCTTTAGAGCTCAGGAACCCTGTCAAGGCCAGCTGGTGTGTGGATAATCCCGAAATGGGAAGGCACAAAACACCGCCTTTCTCTGTGGAAATTTTGCAGAGCCTGCTGCCAGAGTCATGGCTGAGTCCTACCATCATCAAAAAGGACAAGGAGGAAAAGAGACATGTAACAGTCATGCCAGTGCCTGGCTTCGGCAACTGTGGAAACTTGCCATGTGTTCTAAGCATCATTTTTATAGACCTGATCATGACATATGATAGACGGCAGAAAACAGTCTCTTATCATCATTTCACAGACAGTCTCTCTTTTAGTATGTGCCCTGGGCATGATCCTGCTGGTTTCACTACCACAGATATGGAAGAAAGTATTTGCTCTTCTCTGTAACCTATTTACAGGGATTTCTTCTGAACTCCCAGAATTTCCCCTGCAGTAGAACAACCCCATGCTGTTCTCAGTTAGTGTTATGAATAATATTTTCCAACAAAAAAATTCTGCTGTGTTCAGCCCTAAAGATTTCTGTCACGAAATATTTGCTAAATGCAGCCCAGGATTTAATTTTGAATTCTGAGTTTTGGGCCAGCCTGCTCCTACACTGAGGACATTGGGAGTTCAGGGTCCTCAGCACAGCATGATCTAGCTCTTCCCTGCTTGGCACAGGGAGCAGAAAAGCCCAGGAAGCCTTGACAATAAAGTAGGCCTGAAACCTTGGTGTTTCAGGCAGTTGTTCAGCAGAACCAACTTTTCTTGTATCAGTTAAAATTAGGAAGATGGCAATTTTATTTAGCAGATGTAGGTTCTGGGAAAAATATTTAATCTGGGAAGTATTGTATGTCTTAGGTTTGAAAACACGTCTTGAAATTTCTGATTTTGTAGGCAGTTGTGAAACATTTTAAGTTTTGATTCAATTTTGATTAAAGTGAAATTTGGAAAAGATAAGTTTTCACACACCAAAAAAATCTACTTTACTACTAGTTCTACTGCAAGCTAGGGCTATTGGCAAAGAGGTAGCCAAATAAAACAAATAGCTGTGCTACTAATCTCTGTCACATCAGTGAAACTTGAGGGAAGTTCACAGCATCATTGGTGTTATTATAACTAGGATTTGAATGCAGGATAGGAAATAAAAGTGTTTGCCTTGTCATCGAGATGTAAGACTCATACTAGCTGTATATTTGCCCTCTGGACAGTAGGAAAGGAGTGGAAAGAAGCACAGAAAAAATAGAAACATTAGAAAAATGTAATGGAAAATAAGGCAAATAACCAAAAAACTTTGTAGCTATAGCTAAGTTAAATTTCCCTTTACCCTACCCAGTCTTAAAATACCAGGATAAACTTTGCAGGGGTGTTTAGGAACACATCACAGGAACCTCACTATCTCTCAGAGAAAGGGAACAATGCAGTGTCATGTGATGTCCTGTTCATGCTACAAATACACTTCAGGATCATGAGTGGGCAGAAGCCATCAGCAAGGCTGACTGTGACATGGGAGGTACAGAATACAGTGCTGCCTCCTGAGACATGGATTTTGCCACTGAAGAACATCAGTCAAAGGGTTTCTGAATATTAGAAAGCTGTAGCACCAGGGCTTTCTTGCTGTACAGTTTTAGGTAACTAGCATCTCTATCTTCCTGTACAAGGAAAACAGGCTTACCCAGCCTTGAAAAAGGAAACAAATTACTCATTTGCCAGTGGACTGGCAGACTTTAAATACACATACTCTTGTGTGCTCACACGCACCATTTAGGTCCAAACCATTTGGCTGCACGGTGGTCAATAACACCATTGCAAGCCAAGTGAAAAAAAAGAGTTTGTCCTGAGTGAAGTTTTTTTTTCTAAATAAAATGAACCTGATCAGCAGGTGCTTTTAAAGAAGTTCCTTCTATATGGAAATAGAACCCAAGTTGAGAACAGAGATAGAATTCTTTATGCAAAGGTAATTAAAAAAGAGACTTTTAACATGGGAATATGAGACCTAGTGCTTTTTTTTTGCATACTATATTTTAATGAAATGGTGGTTTTCTCTTTTTCATCTGTGGAATGTGGACCAGCAGGTAAATTTCACAGGATGTTTGCTGCTCTCATTTTTCTGTTGCACATAGCTTTGGCTTGGATAAATTCCTCTGAAAATCAGCTTTATATAGCACCAAGTCAGGCGAGCTTGACAGTGACACTGTAGTTTGGCTAGTCAGTGGGCTACAGTGATTGGTCCATGATGGCGAACTGCCTCCCATTAAAATGGAAGTCTTGAATTTCTAAATAAATTAATCAGTTTCTAAAGATAGATGTGACAGAGGAAAAGCTTTCAGGCTGGGCAGGCAAATTACTCAGTTGTATAAGAAACTTGGCCTTCTGTGCAGTGTCAAAATTTGCCTGCAACATGTTTGGCCAAAGTTCAACAGTAACTGTGATCACTTCAATTTGTCTGACCTCGCCAAGGTTTTCCCTAATATGTGGCAACAGTCTAATCTGGTTGAGAGCTACATTTTACTTGCATTTTAGATTTTATCATCATCATCATTTTCAGACTTCATGCCAGGATCATTAAAAATATCTTCTTCCATTATGCTCTTAATAATGAACAAAGCAACACATTTATCTTCGAACTGTGACATGTAACTACAGAGAAATCTAACTGCCTCAAATGTAGAAGGCAAAAAGCTCTTCAAAATCATAAAGCAATATACATCTTCAAACAAAATCACAGCATAATGGTCTTGATCTGGTTCTAGCTTCAGTTCTGGATATATTTGGAACCACATCTTGGGTTAACAAAGCATGAACTTGTTACCTTGCAAGTGGTCAGGAGAAGGCCTTTTCTTCACTTGTGTCTCATCAAAATCTTCTGGTGGGTAAGTAGGACAGCCTTTGTGAATTAACCCCATGCCTGACTTAGACACAGAGTTGAATGCTATCCTGAAAGAGAGGAGGGAAGAAAAGGTGATTCATATTTAACCTTGGTAAACTTAAATAGCATTTTTAATTTACAGAAGTCAGAGTGCAACTGATTGAATCTACAGATGTCTAGATGAAAGCAAGTGATTGGTGAATCTCAGAAGATTTGGGACCAGATTAATCCATATGGTTTGAGTCATCCTGTCAACAGAAAACAGCTGTTAAAACTGTTTCCCTGGCTAGAAAAAGTTGGTTTTATGGTTGCTTTGCATCTTGAAGCATCTGATGAGTATGGTTCTTTGTTTCCAGAAGCATCCAAAACCCCAGATGCTTATCTGCATTTCTCAGCTAAATAAATTGTGACAGCAATTTTTCAGTGATAGCCCTTCATGAGCTTTTTCAGTCATTTTTGATGTTGAGTGACTGGTAAGAGAATATTTGAATACAAATTCTTTGCCACGAGGAGGCATCTTTTATGGGCTTTATTTGTTAAAAGGAAGACCCTGTTCTGAGAAACTCACAGTCTAGGTATAAAACTGCAGAAGGACAATTAAAAATCAGTCTAGCTAGACAGAACTAGACAAAGAGTGTGGGAAGAAAGTTTAAACAGGAAGAGTGATTGTGCACTTGCATTTGGCTCATTTTCATGTCTTAGTAGGGCTTCAGGGTTTTTTTTGTTTTTATCTCTGTTTCTTTGATGGACTCAATGGGAGGAGTGGGGCTTAGAGGTTTTATGAGACACTACTATACTGAGAAAAGACTTTAAAGAATAACGGGTGGAGGCATCGTGGATTGAGTCAGGAAGGGAAATTCAGGCAGGGGGGCTCCATTGAAAAAGGCACCAGAGAAAAAACTGGTGAAGCAGATGTGTGCATCTGTAGCCAAGTAAATGAGGCAAGGGTGAAAGGATGAGAGTAGAGCTCTTCCAGCAGACTTTCCATACTTCTACTTCCTCTCCCGCTTCAAGCCTGAAATGCATGGAATTAGAAAGTGGGGAGGTGCTGATGGAGTAAGGATTGCAATGGCAAAAACTAACTCAATATCCTCAACCTTCAAAACAGACATGTTTATAGTTCTTAACTGAGAGTTTAGATTAGAAATTTTCCTGCGTGACCTAGTCTAGGTGATCCTGCTCTGGCAGCGGGGTTGGATTGGATGATCTTTCGAGGTCCCTTCCAACTCCTAATATTCTGTTTCTACTTCCTAGCACTGGCAGGGGCTGGTTTCTA
Source organism: Mesitornis unicolor (assembly GCF_000695765.1). Taxonomy (NCBI): domain Eukaryota; kingdom Metazoa; phylum Chordata; class Aves; order Mesitornithiformes; family Mesitornithidae; genus Mesitornis; species Mesitornis unicolor. The sequence goes on along the minus strand of NW_010197838.1, from coordinate 23,002 downwards.
ATTCTTGGTATAGATTCATTTGCAAGAAGTCTGCTCTGTTTTCATGTTTGCTTGAGACCATTTGAACGCTTGGATTCTCTGAATGCAGGGACTCTGGAGACTGAGACTGAAAGAGGCGCTTTATTGTTTGCTCTCTTGGTCAGTCTCTCCGTTTCTTCTCCTCACCACGCATACTCTTGCTCTTTTTTCTCTCTCCCCTATCTCTGAAGGAAATACTTCCAAATGTGCACTTTCCCAGTCTTGTCTGAATGCTCTTTAGATTAAAGGTCAAAAATACAATTCTTGTCATTGTGTAGATACCAAAGAGAACAGTAAAAAATGGAACAATATCGGTTCTGTGCACTACATTAAAAATAACCAAAAGCAACAGCTTTAGGACTGATTTTAAAAGTCATGCAAATGTGTAAAATCTAGCAGCTGTAGGACACAGTTTAACACTTTGGGATATTTTGCATACTTTTATAAAGATCTTTTAAAAGTTGGCAGGAGATAAATCACCTTTTCCAATTATTTTGAAATTATGCAAGCTAGGCATACTAAAACTTTTGATCACAAGTGCTTACTGAATTGCATATTCTTCAAGTATCTACTCTCAAGGTCACACTCGGATCTAGACCATAGTGGCTTTCAGTCTGCTACTGGTCTGAGAGCTCTCTGCCCTTCCACTGGCAGCAGTGGAAATTAAACAACTACAGTGAGACAGGAAACTGTGATTACTTTGGGGCTAGTAAGACTCTGCACCCATTTTAAATAACTTTGCAACAGTGAAAAGGCAATGCAATTACAAAAGAGGCAAAATCAGTGTTTGAAGGGTCTTGAGTTCAGGTTTATCTATTTCTCTATTCCTTATGACCATAGGATCATTATAAAATGTCATCAAGTTAACTAAAGCAATAGCCATTAAATGGAATCCAGAAGGTAAAAAAGTTAATCACACAATCACAAGAAAAGCCCATGTGATAACGTGGATAACGTTCAGATATTTCTATTGACACTATAAGCAATGTTACGCACTTTGCAAGTATGGGACACATATCTCTTGACCATGGGAGAAAAAAAAAATCAGCCATTTAATTTAAGCAATTCAATAGTGACATGCTAGCAGTAAAGGGAAAATTTTCTGTCCTTTTAGAAATAAGCACTGCATATACCTACATAGAGAATAATGTATCCTTTTGCTGCTAAGAGTTAGTGCAAAATCAACATTCTTTGACTTATAGGGATACTTCTGAAAGGGCTATTCAATGCTTAAGAGTGTACTTGTCACTTGCATAATTTTAATAGAATTAGCAGACAGTTTGATGGGATTACTTCTTCTCATGATAATCCATCTTCTCTGTAATACTGGGAATTTTTGGTGATAAATGTGACTACTGGCTTAAACAGATTTTTTTAAACCTCATTTTTAAAAGTCATTGTGTCATTGAGCATTGTTATTATTAGATATGGGCACTTGCCAAAACCCAGAGCTGTGCAGAAGTCGTGAGAAATTTGAGACTGAACAGCTTTCCATTTTGAAACTACCTCTCATTAATTATAATTAATGACTTTTTAAATTGTTAAATGTAGATTCAAGCAAGAAGTACAGAAAATAAAATGCTCTGAAATGTTTATAAAATAGAGATGGCATTGGAAGTACAGTTTAAAGGATGGGCAAAGAGAAAGGAGATTAACTTCAAAGTAAAGAAAAACTAGGATAATAGGAAAGAGGATATTTGGAGCAACTTTTTCCTGGCAGTGCAGTAAGATGTTTAACCAAGATGAGTACTCTGGAAGACTTCTGCTTTCCCAGGAAAGTAAGGGCTTGAGAAGGAAATTTGTAGGGAACAGGGAGAATCAGCCTAAGTATTTTCTAGGATCTGTCTGAGGCTTAATTTCTAAGACTCTGTGCAACCACATGGTGGGGAAATGCCTTCTTTGCTAACCATGGAAAAAGACCACCATGGTACAAAATTAGAAGCAGTGCAACTTCTCCTACAATGTGTCTTCTGCTGCTGATTTAGAGTTCATATCTGAAGTAGAAAGGGGAAGACAAGGATCTGTCTCTGCCTCCCTATTTTCGATCCACTATTTTGGCTCACAGGAGTTTTTGTGAGGAGGAGTAAAGTAGCGTCCAGTGTTATGTGGTGTACAGCTGAGTCAGGACAGGGAAGGACAGAAGTGACCCTTATACTGTGCAATCATAATTGAGACTCTGATAAATCATTTGAAGGGATGGAGTGTAACAACAGGTACAGAAGAATGCATCTTAGCGGAGCAGAAAGATAGAAGATAAGGGATGAAATGGACCCCAATAATATTAATGAGCAATAACAGAGCTTTCTGTTACCCAGAATATTTCCATGGATACCTCTCTATGGGAATATGTCATACTCTTCCTCTAGGTCTAATACCCCTGCCAAGCTGGATGGTATAAAGTAGTAAAATTCCTTTTGAGAACTTCCCTATTGCTAACTTATTTGGCAGTCCTTGCCCAGATGTCCTTTAAGCTTTAGAAACAATCTTCCCTCCCAACTCAGATTGTTAAGACCTTTCAGGGACCTCATTTCATTTGGAATAAGAAATGAGTACTAACCTAGGATATCAGAGCTAATATGATGCAGAGGCAGTACGTAACACAAAAGAAAGAGATAATTTAAAACCGTCTCAATATATGAACACATGAATTTTTCCAAAGAATCTTCCCTAATTTAGTAGAAATATTTTCAATCATGGATCTGAAATTTCAGCTGTAAAACCTCTGACATTCATGAAAATCATATTTGTTATGGAATGTTACATTAATTTGTAACTGATTTCTACATGAGCTTGTATGTATATGCACAGAAATAAGATTGTTCCTAGATCTGGAGGTAATATATGTAGTCTAAGAAAGAGTAAGTAAGGAAAGTGGTGTGAAAGGACATAAGTACTATAGTATCCTCAGGGAGTAGAAATAATCTCAATTTTTGCAGCTCTAATCTTGAAATGTATAGTCACAAGAAAGTAGAAAAATGTCCCTGATCATAGAGATAGAATACATCTTACACTTATTAGGTATTCCTTAGTATGATCTCCTTTTCTGTAGAGACCATCAAAATGTGCAAGAGGAAAAAATGTATAAACTGGATGCTGAAGACTGTGACAGGTGAGATTCTGTGGAAAGTATAGTGAAAAATGAAGAGAGCAAGGACACTGAAGGATTCCGAGTTTCACTATCTCTCTTGGACTAATGCACATTTCAGTTAGGTGTAGTACATAGCATATAAATGAGATGTATTTGCAACAGAGCAAAATGTAAGAAAAGCAAGACTCTTCTAACAGAGGAAATATGGTGCAGACTTATCTGTACAGCATCCTCACTGTGATGTTTCTAAAGGAAAGAATCTGTACATTTAGGAATCAACTTTGGTGAACAGAAACACAAATTGCCCAGGAGACTTGCTGGAAATCTGGACAGTTTTAAGGTCTATACAGCACTTGAAGCATTTTTATACAGGTCTTTTCTCTGGATACTCTGGATCCCTAGAAGAAACTGTGCTGGCAGACCCAGGGAGCTAAAGCAGACTCAGCACAGAGTGAATTCCTGGTGCTACCAAAATCAGAGAAAACTCCTTCTCTCTATGTGGCTCTACTCGCAAGCCTCTGGACAAGGTGTTGGGGGACTCTGGGTGTAGCAGTAGGAAACATTTTGAAACCAGCCAAAACAGGGGGGGGGGGGAGGGGAAGAAAAAAGAAGAATAGGCTGGTGAATGATCCCATATAAACTTAATGCAGTACAAAATAAGAGCAAACGATTCAATGAATGGGAATGGGACATGACTGGTTTGGCAAATCCATGCAAACATCACAGGAAATACAAACAATGCTCATGGTTCATGCCTCTTTGTAGCTTTCATTGTTTCTGAATGTGTACAGACCTCCAGTAGGCAATTTTGTGGATTATTTATAGGGAAAAGTCACTTGAAATGAAAGCTAAGCAGCTGCAGAAATTCACATCGACACTCTTCCTAAGAGCATCAGCTGTTTGGCATCATGACCCTCTAGACAGGAGGAGAGCTTCTGAGTGGCATATCTGTAAGATGAAGGGCACATGTGTCAGAAAAGTTGATGTTCAAATTGGGAAGAAGTTACATCATTTAAATTCAATAACTTTGATTTTTTGTTGACAGTATGTGTCTGAGTCAAAGAAGGAGCCTGTGAATGGGGGTCAGCATGTTTTCCTTTCTGCTTACCAGTTAATAGAATTTTATTTGCAGTCCTGTTTTCAGTTAATTTGGGAAAGATCACCAACCGTATGTTTTTTAGTAGGTTTGTGTTCTTGATGAGTTTGATTCACAGCATTGTATTTTTGTTGCCTCGTTGGAGCACAACCTTCTCCAGGTCTTGACTCTTCTTTCTGTAGATCATGGTGTGAAAGAAGAGTCTGCAAGGTTAACTCACAGATTCTAAGACATTCTATTTAATCCTTCAGCTATTTTTGAAACTTCATTTTACAACTGAACGGCTTACTTTTAAGAAGTATTCTGTCTCCTATACTTGTGTGTTGTTTTAAATGTAACAACAAACCTCAGTGAATACTGTAGCTCTCACTCAACAGGTGATTAAGTCTTTGAAGCAGAGCATTGCTGATTATATTTGTTCCTATAACTTTTAAAATGCTATCTTATTTGAATTTGCATTTGTTTGAACTTTATTTGATATTGAAAAGATCCAGATATTTAACAATAATTAAATATTTATTCAAGATATCTAGCTGTTGCTTATATTTCTAGCTATTAGTTTGTAGATAACTGCAGCTGAACATTTCTTTTGTAGTTTACAGTACTTAGTACATGAGTAAGTATTCCAACATACATGCATAAGAGAATAAATGAATATAGGAACAATCTTTCCTGTGGCAAAATTTTTGTGTGGTAATGTATCCTCATGTTAAGTACTTGATAGAATACATAAGGCACAGAACATGGGATGTATTACTTAATCTTGGGTGGTCTAGTAGATCATTGCTACAGCTCAAAGCCCCTTGTCATTTAGTGAAGATACAACATAGTATTCTTCCATGACTATTTACATTCCCTTTTTGCAGCAACTTCAAACGCATATATTAGGCATTTCTTCCTTCTTGTCTTTTTTTGATCTCCTTGAAGACAAATTTTACTATGGTGTCAAAATATAATACAGTCCACTCATTCATTAGACACAGATCTTATTTACAGAGGTCTTATTTACTGTAGTGAAAAAGAGAGCATATTTGTGAAGAATAGTCATAGAATATAAAGAAAAAAACATTAATAGCAAGCTTTAGAAAAATAAATCATTGACTTTTATCTGACCAACATCTTTGTACAGCTGGAGAAATGATAAAGAAGATATGGCAGATGAGAAAATCTGAGAAGTCCTGCAAAATTCAATTTTATTATTTTAGCGCTTTCTGAGCAGGCAAGTTCCACAGTCATTTTGAAGCTCAATTATAATTCAGCAGAAAGAGGCAAAGGAGAAAGGTTTTAAAATCTTCATTGGAAATTGAAGTTACAGAGGGACTAGATGTAGAGTGAAGATAACGAGACCTTTCTGTCACTGATCTAGCCAAGGAATAGGCTGCATGCAATTCTTAAACGAGTACTTAGTTAAACCATATTTCAGATAAAATTTCCCCCGAATTCTCACATGTAAAACCAGTCTGGATTTTCATGCTGGAAAAAATCTCCAGTTATTCAAAACCAAATTAAAAGAACTTAACAAACTGTAGCACTCTTTGCAGTGGTATCTATATGCTTCCACTTTCTATAGAGACTTGACTTTAAGGATTTGAGAGCACTGTAGCCATGAACCAAACTTCACAATGACTATGCAAATTACCTTGGAGTATTTCTAGAACAATCAGAATGAACTGCAGTCAGAAAATGCTTTTTTGTCAAAATGAGAATGAGCCTTGTAAAGATTCATCTTGATAAGGTTGAGTGTGTTGGGTTGATAAGTTTGAAGTTTTGACTTTTGCAGCTGTCATATCATGTTACATGCCCATATAGGAACAATGGAAGTTCCACTGAGGCTCCTAAAGTTGTTTTGACCCTGATGAAAGCAGACACTCAATTTTTCAAAGTTTATTTGAGGTTTTTATAATGAAAACCCTCAGAAACGTAGTTTTTCAGGAACTTAAGAGTTATCGACTTTTTCTTGCATTTCAAGATGAATATAAAGTCCTTTTTTTAACTGTAAGGCACTGAAAGAGTTGAGATTTTAGTGAAGGTATCATATTTGCAGAATTTGGACCCTCACTCTGTATATGCTATTGCATATGTTAAAATTTAAAGACTTAAGTACCAAGCATGCAGTTGATAAACTCATGATCCCAATATAGTTTTGTTTGCAGAACAGAGGTGTTACAGAAATTTAAAAAACCTATCCATCTGAAACAAAATCACTAATTTTTGGCATGATTTTGCAATTGTATATAAAAGATACATCCACCATGTCGACCATTATATACAAGCTAAGGCACACAGAAACCTGAACACACAGACACTGTGGGCAAAGCAGATGGATATACGCTGTTCCTCACTGAAACTAGCTATTTTAGGTATGTTGAACAGATTTTAAATATTTAGGGAAATATTTAATATTATTACTGAAAACTGGGCAGTATGGATAAGAGAGTATTTAATACCAACTAGTGCTGAAATGTCATATTTAAAACTCTCATTCAAAATGAAACCAAGAGAAAATATTTGTAAATAGTAAGTACAGTTTCAAATCTATCCTGGGAACTAGCAATACTAGCAATATATTTTTAATACATATTTAAAAGCAGCAGGATATGGTCCTTTACTTCAAAGAAAGCCCTTGTATATCTAAAATGAAACAAAGGTTTGTTTTGTAGCCGAGTCAAGGTACAGGGACAGAGTAGACAGTAACCATTCATAATAATAAAGATGGTTCCATATAAAGCAGGAAACAACTCTGAACAGCCATTTCAGAATGTATTAGAAAGGGATGTTAGTGGAGCAGGTAAGTATAATGGGGGAAGAAAAGGCAGGTAAAGTCCAAAGGAGAGGGGAAGCCATCATCACAATTTACATGGACTTAAGGCAGTTTATAGACAACACAAAGTGGAAAAAAAGCTAATCTACAAGTTCAGCAAGTATAGTGAAAAGGATATTCGCACAAATACAAAACAGGCTTAAACATCGAAAGAAAGTTGGAAAACAAAGAGGAAATGCAACTAATGGACCTCTACAAGGATAATCATTCAGGATGAGTCTGTTCAGTTTTTAGAAGACATAGTGCAACTCGCAGACAGAGTAGAAGATAGAGTGAAAGACCAGTTATCAAGTGAAAATTGACTTAGTCTAGAAACTATGTGATTTAGAGTTGGACTAAGACTATTAGTGACAGAAACGAAATACATGCACCAAGCAGATGTGCATTAGAAAATACTAATAAAGAGAAGGATCTCAATGAAGTAATGTGGAATAGAAATTTTCGTTATTAGATTCTCAAGTTAAACAACTGAGAAAATTATCATAAATACAAGTTAGAATAATATTTGCCAGAAGACAAATATTACTGAATATGCAAACAAATCTTTGAATGCATGTTACAAACATATTTATTTAAATATATTCACACTAGAAAAGCACTCAAACTATTATCCAGACCAAAACTTAAGAGAGAGTTAAGCTGCTTTCATTTCCTTGTTAATAAGCTAGAGATGGGGTGTGGTATTGTGTACATTCAAAGCAGACGTAAGGACCCAAAAAAGGGAAATACTAGTTTTTTTCTTATACAAATACATTGGGTTATGATTACACTATATGAATTAGATGAACACATTGTTGCTGGGGTTTTTTTGCTATTTCTCATCAACCTTTTCTTGTTCTTGTTCTACATTTTGTGAAACAGTTATAAATGCAAAATTTTTAGGAAATTTTCAAGAACTGAAGGTGAAATTACACTATCCATGCTTTTACCTTTTAGATGGTTTGCTAAACTGTGATGTTGATAATGTAACAACTTAAACAATCAACACACTGCCTCTTATTAATCTGAATTTATATACACCAATGTAATATATATAATTTACATTATATAATTACTGCATAAGATACCATAAATACCAATGTAATATGTATAATTTACATTATAGAACTACTGCATAAGATACCATAAATTTTCTTATCCTGGAAGCTTCTAAATCATGCTAAAATTTTCTGTACTGAAGAATGCTCTTGACTAAAATCTTTTATTTTCAAATATATAAGCTGAAAATTTTCACTCTTTGACCTGTGAGCCAAGTTCCCCAAAGCCTGATGCAAATTGAAATGGCTGAGTTATAAATATCTCTGAAACTAGGTTTATAATAAAAACACAACCAGATCCTTCTCTACAGCAGTACTCATGGGGGCTGTTAAGGCAGTTTATAGAGCTATCAGCGCCAAACTGTAAGTTAATGAGGAGGAGCAACTGACTGTAATAAAGCACCCCTAAACAAGAGAAAGTATTAAAAAATGCAGGCATTAGGCTTTCTATTAGCTATGTCCCTGTATACAGCTTCTTTGTTCCTCATTCTGCTTCATGAAAACATTGCCTTAACTTCTTAGATTTTCATGTGCTGACTTCAGTAAGTGCACTTTCACAGAGCTGAGGAAAGGAAGTGCGTGCAACCTAAAGTTAGAAGCCAGTTGTCAAAAACCAATTTTCTATTCTCATCTAATCTCAGTCTTCCCTCTGTTCTCCTTATTATTACATGACTGGAAATGCACCGTAAGATGACAGAAAGATAAAATTAGAAATGGCTCCATTTGACTTTTGTGCCTTTTCACATAAATCTACTCCTTCAAGTTTTATTGTTAACATTTGAACATGGGATAGAGTGCAGATGTCTATGGGAAACAATCAGTGCTTGAGAAAGCAGTGACTGAAGACATGGTTTAGTTAATGTTAGGGTATAGGGCCAATGTGGACAAGGGAAAAAATTGCCACTATTCCAGTCATACAAATGTATCACTAAGTATGTTTAATGCATGCTATGAGTGCCGTTATAAAGCCAGCATTCACTGTAGAAGAGATAACAGAAATATTCTTCTTGAGACATGACTGGTGACAGCTCAGAGTGAACAGTTTTTTTCTTTTCCAGGCAGAAGTCATTGCACTCCATTTTGGAAAAAATATTTGAAAGACTGAGCTTGAGTGAACCTCATTGGTAAATAATGGTTCTGGAGGTAGATGTGTACACCTTTGAACTCACCTTGATTATTTTACACTGGACCATACATGCTGCAGGAAGTGCTGAATACATCCTGTGTCTTGGCTTAAGACATATGCATCAAGAACAAAGCAAATTATGAAGTAATCCCCCCAGTATTTTTTTTTCCCTCCTTGCTGGCTATATGCATCCTCTTTTCTGAGCTGCATGTATGTACTTCTTAGCAAGAGCAACAAAGAGATAATTTGGACAAGATGCATGCTTCATAAAAAGATGCATATAGTATTTATGTGTCTGGTTTAAATTAGTGGGTTGTTTAAGAATGTAAAATAATTCACTGTGTAGAACTTCAACCCCTTCCAAATACTATTATTTGAAATGTAGTAGCATAATGAACCCTTTTAAAATTAGACCTCCCTTTGGGATCCCCTATGCTTGTGCTTTCTACCTGTCACCTTTACTTGCAGGATTGCTGCCACTTTGATTTTCTATGTCTGCTCAGTCTTCTGTGACATTAAACTGTGACATGTGAAATGTAAGCCTAATATGAGGATAGTTATTTTATTTCACAGTTTTGCTCTGGACAGCAACAAAACCACAAACCTTCAGAGGGTGGGAGCAAAAATCCCCTTTGACAAAATGGAGTGTGCTGAAAAACATTTTCTCTAATCTAAGCCAAGACATGGCTAGCTACAGCCTCTCTTCCTGTGCACAAAGACGAGGTGAAAATACAGAAAAAAGAGTGAAAACAGAGAAATTAAGCAATCAACATTCCTCAGTTTTGTCTGATCAGATCCCACTCTGGTCCTCAGCTAAGAATGTGACAACAGTTTTTAACCATGAAAATACAGGCAACAGGTTAGCTTCAGCAGTGCTGCCATGTTATGTGCCTGCTATATGCCTGCATGGGACAGGATTGTTGGGAAACCACTAAATTGGTCTTTCATCAGTGTTCCTGCTTGCATTACACACTGCACTGGAGGACTTGCTGAAGCAAACAGAGATTGCTCTGCATCCATGATTGCAAAGGCGGACCTTTGCCTTCTCCAGGAACAGTTATCACCTGTTGATGTTGCCTGCAAGGAGACACACCCAAGGCTCACCTTCAACTTTTTCTTTGGGGCCAACAGCCACAATCTGCTGAGGGATTAAAGCAATCTAGGGGAGTGTGAAGGGTTGGAGGGTGGAGTGGGACATGCGTGCTGCCCTCAGAGGAAAAGAGACTCTCCCAGTGCCTCCTATCTCAAGTAGTGCTGTTAACAAGGATGTTCATACAGCAAGAGACGGGATACCTTGTATTCCTGCTGCGAGCTTGGAGCTGTGCACATTATGGATCTAGTGGCAAAACTGGTTATACGCTACTGATAAATAAAGTGCCGTATTGGACACAGCATCTAGAACTCCTTAAAATTAAGAATCTGACTTAATTCAAGCATCTTTTTAATCCTGCTGTGTGTATCGTAAATCTAACAGACCAAGATGTGAGACCGTTAGATGTTATTACAGATTCTTTTGATTTTTAATCCTACAATGATTTGTATAATGGTGAGGAAAGAGAACAATAATCCTTCAGCATGTTTGCTGGTCTCTTCAGACATAACATGTTCATAGACTTACTATATATACTTCATATGCTATGTAATTGCAGTGGAGGAATAAAAGAAAAAAACTGTACATTTAAACTAAATTGAATTCAGAACCTCAAATATGTCAGGTCACAGAAGGCATGTACACATTTAAATAGGACTGCTGCTTTGGAAACTAAGTAGCTCTGAAGTACAGCTACACATTGGCTCTCAACTCCTTGCAGCTCCATTAGGTAATGTTTTAAATATAAATCCACTTAATGATGAATATCCATAAATGAAAAATGCACATTCCCCATAAAACGCTTGTCAAACAGCACTGACCACCTATTTTTAGAACACACACACACACACAAAAAATCACATTAATCTACATCGTCGTGAAACTCCTGATCTGCCCTTGAGAGTCCTTTCTAGAATTTTAAATAATCAGTCTTACAGGCAGCCTTCTAATTTAATATGTTCCTAATTTTTTAATAGATAGCTAACAAAGTAGAGTAGCAACAAATGCAGTATGGCTTAGGTATGAGGTGCTTTAATATCAGCAAAAAAGATCTTCATCTGAAGCTGTATGACTGTTAAAAGTTCTTAATTCCCTTAAGGAAATTTAAGTGTTGAATTGACAAAAATATGCTGATTAAAGGGCCAAAATTTCTACAGTGACAGACCAGGCAGAAGGTATTCTCAGTAAGAGATCACTGTTATTAAATACACTGTCATAGAAAATTAGGCCAAAAGCAGATCACGGTTAACGAGACTGCACAGCAAGACACACCCTTTTAAATTAGGCTCTCCTATTGCACTCCACAGAGTTTGTTCCGTGCTGGAGTTTAATTTAATTCAATGCAACTCTTGCTGTCGTCAACCTTTTGGCTTCCACCATCTTTTCTCCTATGTTTCGCATCTTATGGAGACTATTTTTAAAGTTAATTAGCTTATCCAAAATAAAGCAGAGAAAGATACAAATCTCAAACTAAGATTTAAAAGCACTATAATATGAAATTCACTATAGAGTGGTAGCCGTTAATTTTCTTCTATAGTAACCAATTTTCTAAGAAAAAGGAAAGTATTGACAAGGAAATTAATTTGAAGTCCTTATTTACATAAGTCCCTTAAAATTTTTTTTTTTCCCTCTAAAATGAACTAGTAAATATGAAAATGAAACATTAGATAATGGGAAAGGAGACAAGTAGAGAGTAGTGGAAATATGAATGTTAGACAGAATGATTTTACAAAGACCACATCTTGACCAACAATTGAGTATCTGCTGTCAGGATTTCATTTGGTCCCAGTCCTGAAAGCTCTCTGCCCCACAGGAGCAACATTTGTGCTCATTAAATATAAAGGAAATCTTCTAGCTAAGAAGATCTGATTATTTAAGAAGTATCTTAAGGAAAATTATAGATAACATGGCACATGATCCACTTAATAGGACCTAGCAAATGTTAGAAAATATACAGTATGATTGATTATTATCAAGTCATCATTCCAGTAGTACTTAACACACCATCACAAGTGCTGGTGACCTCTGTGCTAGGCTATGCACAACCACCCTTGCCTCCTATAGCCAATGTAACTTGCCTGTGAATAGGGGAAACATGACAACATCCTTCTTAAGAAAGCTGGAAATGAATGGTCTAGTTGAAACTGCTGTGAAATAAAAACAACAATCTGAAAATTTAGTCAACAAGAAGTTGTCCATGGTTTGTCATGAAACATATATCAAGTCAGACAACACAAAAAGTAGTAAAAACTTCAGAGTATAGCATTAGAAGTCAAAGAGTTCTTGTCAACTTATATAAATGGTCTGAAATAGAGTAAGAAGCATTTCAGTAGAGATGAGTAATAAGTATTCTACTTAAATAGGCATAATCACCTGCACACAATTACAGGAAGAGTACTGATGTGGTAGGCAGTAACTCTGCAAAAAAGAACCTGACAGATTGCAAGCTCAACATAAGTAAATTAACCAATAGTTAAAGCTGGAATAAAACAAGTTTCATGCTGAAGCACATAAATCGGAGTGCCATATTTACAAAATAGGAAATAATCCTTCTGCTTTACTCTTCACTGGTGGTATCCATGTCCAGTTTGGGACATCACTTACTAGGAAATTTGTTAAACCAACACAGAGAGCACGGAAGAAATCATAAGGGATCTAGAAACCTTGGTCTATATGAAAATATGGACTTGGCTTTTCTTAGAGAAGACTGAAAGACACCTGATGGCTATCTTGAAGTATACATAAGGCTACTGCAGGAATGTGGAAAATAATCTCTTTTTCATATCCTCAGTCAACAGAACAAAAAAATAGCAAAATTACACTGGGTAAAGGGACATGTGGTTAGACATCAGGAAAAAGCTTTCTTACTCCAGAGACACTACAGGCCTGAATCTAGAGCTCACTCCAGGCTGTTTGAGCACAGAGAAGATGCTAATCCTTTGCAGCACAGCTTGCTTCTGCTGCCAAGGGATGTGCCCCTGGGGCTGGCTTCACACCCGTCGCCTTACCGGCCCAGCTCCTGCATGCACAGCCTGGGAAGAAGCAAAGCAAAAATGATGCTGCACGTAGGCAGGAAAGTGCCTTGAAAGCCTCAGTCACCTGCAGGGTTGGGTAAAATTATCCTCAGTTTCATCTGTGACCTTGGTAACTGTAGATGATGTTCTTTATTGCTCCTTAATGTGCAGCGGTTTGTCTTTCATGACCCCGAACGGGCTTTATATTGGCCTCTGCGAGTCAGGTTGGGCAAAATCCCGATCCACTCTGCATTGCTCCGCTCTGTGCAACTTTGGTGCCTAATACTTGTCATACTGCAGTTTTTCTGCACTTGCGACTATACTGGATACTGCTGGGCTGCTTTAGATCATGCTTTTTTTAACTCAAGACTGTTTTTGGAAGGCTAAAAAATGTCCAGGGAATATGGTTCACTTGCATTCACAGGCACGCTGTTTGTGTATGTTTATTAAGCGGTTTAAAAAACACAACAACAGCAACAACAAAACACTTCTGTATCTTGTCAAATTCACCTGGTATTTCCAGTGAAAAGTCCAGATGTGCTAGGAAATGTCTGGCCAAGTAGCAAGATTGTGTGTCAAATATGCACGTTTTTTCAAATGCTTAAGGTTTCCCATTGATTTTCTGACAAATAGCTGTACTATTCTCATTTCAAAACACCAAATGGCTCATACCAGGAAAAAGTATCGCTTAGCTAAAAATACTTTCAATATTTGAAAAATATAGCCTTTTAGGTCAACAATTTGATTAGAAAATAAAATATGAAGATGCAACCTCTTTTCATGCTTGCTTTCAATCAAAATTTAAAAAATAGTTTAGGTTTATCTAGGGGTTTGGGGGGGTCTTTTTGTGGTTTTTTTGTTTGGTTTGGTTGGGGGATTTTTTGGGTTTTTTTTTTTGGGGGGGGGTTCGTTTGCTTTTTTTTAAACAGAAAATGAAGAACACTTCTGCTGTCAGCAAATATCTTTGGGACATTGAGGACCTGAGTTCTAAAAAGATATTTTTATATATTTTTTTCGTATTCATGTAATTTAGAAGAGCAATTAACTTCTGGCCTATGTTTGGAGAAAAGAAAAACACAGTCCAGAAAATAAATAGAGTTGTGATCTTAAGTACACACAAATCCAAATTCAGCATAGCACACATGGAGTAATTGCTCTGTATACAATAAAAGTATGATTCAGCTCCCTTAAAATTGTATATTCTCAAGCTTGATGTCTGCATCTAAGGTAGGTTCTTTCTAGACTCCTTGGAATCAGTGGAAGAAATAAATGTATCTGGAGAGAAATTAACCTGTCCTATGTTAGCCACCTACCTTCAAAATGAATACTTTTTTTTATTATGTTTGCTAGCTGTCGAAAAAACTAGTGTCTGTTTCTACCACTGGGTATAAAAGGAGTCTAGACAACTACATGGATCTTGATATCTACACTGCAGATATTCGAGGTGTTGAAGATGAAACCCAGCCAGGACAATACAAGTGATCCAACCCATAGGAGTGCTGATGTGCACTAGATCAGAGCCTCATTATACTCCACGTAGACAACCTGACAGTTATCCACTCTTCCCCACCATCTCAGTTAGTTACACAATTAAATCATGGTGTCTGCATCCAAATGACGTAAGCTGAATTTTATTTACAACTAGTGTTGCAAAGTTCAGATAGACCACTGGAAAATAAACAGGGCACTGGACTCACTCTGAGTTGCAAGCTGTAAAATGGACACTTAGTATTAGATAGCACTTGATGAGTCCCCTATGCAGGACAAAGCAATAGAGACTGCTCAGGACAAGTGGTTTCAGAAGTTTAAAGCCCACCAGGTAAATATTCCTCTTCTTCAGTGTCTGCTAACACAGAGATAATTGCCAGTAACTGTAATGAGTTCAGGAGTTACAGTAGATAATTCAATGCGATATACGAATATACGTGTTCTTCTATTATTCATACCATGACATTTGTTGGTTGTCTCAGGAGTAACAAGTGAGGTGCCAATGGTTCATGAATTACTTAAATTATGCATGGTTATGGGTAGGCATTCACCATGTACAAACTGGTTTTGAATCATGTATTTCCTGGGGGCAATATTTCTCATGGTAACTAGCAAACTTTTTAGGTCTTTCAGAGCCTGCTGTGTATTAGTAATTACTACTGTGACAGTGATCCTAGCATGCGTGCTTTATGGTAAACGTGGGAGATAATGAATGTATACACGTTGATAGATGGGAATCAGCATTTGTATTTATTCACATTCAAAAAGCTACCTACCTCACTTGGAATATAAATTATGACATCAAACTGCTAAACAGCTATCTGCTGTTCAATTGTCACTATAAATAGCAGTCCACAAGAGGGAGGTGCCAGTAGATCATATTTTTTACATTTGGAACTGTGCAAATGTTTCCTAGCTAACAGTCCTGCTTTGGGAAGATAACCTATATTCTCAGCTTTAGGTTTTTGTTTCTAGGTACCTCTTTAGTGTGTTTTTAGTTGTTCATTTTTATGAACAATACTGCCCATCTGTCAGGGAAATGTACATGAAACCCATTAATACACCATTTGCTTCATTAATATAGCAAAATGGGTTTACCAAAGGACAAACCTTTTCTAAAACATGAATAAAGACTTTTTTTTGCTCATTAAAAAACTCCTTTTCCAGAATCCATTTTTACTGAAGTAAAACCTGAAAAGAAACTCAAATGTTGTACTGTGTGGTGGTGTGCATGAAACATTTCACATCACTAAGTTATCTAATTTCAAGGTTTCTATTATGTTTTTAATAAAAACATTCATAAAATCCAGATGCAGACAGACAGTTCAAGCCTTGGTGCAGTAAACAGAGATTGTGCTTCATCGTGGCTTGGGCAGTAGAGTAGCCACACCAGGAGACTCAACAAGTCTGAGCATGGAGCATGAAGCAGGCTGGTCCTGGAGCTGCCAAGCTGCCACCAGCCTCTGCTCAAGAGAGCAAGTCCTCTGGCAGGGATCCATGACCTTTCTGTATAGGCTTTGTAACCCCTACATTAAGACTAAATATTCATGTTTGGTGGAAAAGAATAAGGCCAGCAAACCTCATTGCCCTGGCAAAGTGTAGGTCCGTGTAAAAAGTTTGCTCTGCCAGACAGGAAAGATGCTCTATTTTTTCCTCTGCTGGATAATTCAAGTGCTCTAACACTGTGAACTAGCTAACCACTCATGTCTGCAATGTCCAGAAGCTTCATCTAAAGTATCCTGAGTTGAAGGCATTCAGTGAACCAAGTAAATTATATTCTCTGCCCCTTACCATACTGCAAGTAAATATGCTATTGGGGATCAGTAAAATGCATCAGGTCTGTCTCCTTTTCTCCTTGCAAGGATAGAGTTGCTTATTATATCACATTTTCTAGTGTTTTGTCCAAGTGCAGCCTAAACTTTTGAAACACTTCTGCATTCTGCATTGGAAAATGAGCTGAATAAACCTTGTAGTCAGGATATGTCTCCTGAAGTTCAGCTTTAATTTATCCTGTTTTCAGTTTCACTCCTTAAGACCACACAAAATAATGTCTAGTGCACTCATGCTAATTTAGCCTTTGCTTACTGAACTCACAATGGATACAGTGACAGGATAGAAGACTAGTAAGGAGGAAGGTATTTTTAGGATTTTTTATCATGTTGGCTCTTAAGACACAGAACTGCTTTAAAAATCTTTTGTCAATTTTTCTCTGGGAAGATATTTACAGCACATAATGATAAAGGAACATACCACTACTACTTGGCAATAAGTACAGAAATTTACTTTACTTGACAGTCATTGTGATAAAAGGGAAATTAGTAACTGTTTTAAGATACTTCTCTAATTTGTGCAAGAGTAAATAACTATTGAGTCCACCTCAGGAAATAAAAAAGTCATAGAAGCTCAGCTTGTAGATCTTCTGCATGTTTCATTTGTAGGCTTTGAATTTTATATCCATAAACTTTGAAAGCATTTTGAGCACTCTGCATTTGTATTTCCTATTTCTAGTCTCAACAATTGCATTCTGCAGGTCTTTCCTTACTCCTGCTCTGCCAATATAACAACAAAAATAAGGCTGATGCTGCCCAAAGGGCCAAAAACATCTCTAGACTGATGGTCTTCAGCAATTCCAGTGCCCCACTGTCCTTATACTAGTGACTACCTATTTTCTCATTTTGTTTGTGGACTCTACATGCCTAATTGTACCTTGCTGACCACAAAATCACAGAATTCCAGAATGGTTGAGGTTGAGGTGGACCTCTGGAGGTCATCTGGTCCAAGCCTCTACTCAAGCAGGGCCACCTGCAGCTGGTTGCCCAATACCATATCCAGATGGCTTTTGAATATCTCCAAGGACAGAGATCTCACAGCCTCTTTGGGCAACATGAGTCAGTGCTTGATCACCGTCGCAGTAAAAAAATGTTTCGTGATGTTCAGATGGCAACTTCTGTGTTCAGTGTGTGCCCACTGTCTCCTCTCCTCTCCTTCTCCTCTCCTTCTCCTCTCCTTCCTTCTCCTCTCCTCCTCCTCCTCCTCCTCCTCCTCCTCCTTACATTTAGAGCTTAATTTATGGCTCTGTATTACAGCAGGAAACTGTGAGGGTTCC
Source organism: Mesitornis unicolor (assembly GCF_000695765.1). NCBI lineage: Eukaryota > Metazoa > Chordata > Aves > Mesitornithiformes > Mesitornithidae > Mesitornis > Mesitornis unicolor. The sequence continues at coordinate 5,118 of NW_010197838.1, read as the reverse complement.
TGTTTGGATGCTGTTTTGAAAGTAGGAGTATATATGACTGACACATGCCTTAGTAGTCAACTTCTTCTGTCAAATTCACCACTGAAGAGCAGTTATCCCTGAAGAAAGTCAGCAGCCACTAATCATAGGTAGGTGGGGATTAGTGAGATTATGTACAGTCAATAATGTCCCCAAGATCAACATTTAAGGATGTTTTAGGTCTGTGTTTGTGTCATTCATAAAAGGCAGGAGTTGCAGCTGATGGGCATTAATGAACCTCCTGCAAAATCACCAACCCACTCAGCTTTCAAAAGCAAAATGTCCTGGAGAAATAAGCTAGTACTATTCTGCAAAATTTTAATATATTAAACTAAAAAAATGAGAAAACAGGAACTTGCAACATTCTCTACAATCTTCACTCTACCCCTTCCACTGTTTTCATCGTTTATGTATATCTGGAAGAAAGATGAGTATCTCAGAGCCAATATATTTGTACGCTGTATTTGTGTAGTCTTATTATCTTTACCTAAAATTTTGGTAGTTTGGTGATATATTAAGAGAAGCTGTTTGTCCATTGAAAGGTATTTTAAGCAGTAAATTTATTTAACATTCCTTTTTGTTTGCATTCCTTTCTCCTGAATTTTTTTTGATATCATCTACTTAATTTACAAAGGTATCTCTGTAACTGTATGTTACTTAGTCAGACTGCTCTCCCTAGATACTACAGGAAGAGAAATGCTCAGTAACAATTAATACAAATAATTGTGTACTTTACTGGGTTGTGCTTCTGCTGGTTCATTACTAGGGATTTTTTAAATTGTTATTTGTTATTTATGACTTCAGGATTTTTTTTTTACTTTTCATTTACTTTTTAATAACAAGAAAAGAAGTCATTATCACTACTTCCAAGTGTATTGAAAAACTTTTTTTAAAATTTATTATAGGCAAATATACACTTAATTGTGAACTGTATTTTAAATTACAGAAAAAAAGTTGTAGATGCAAGACATACATGTATTCACAGCAAGGCTTTTAAAAAAGCAAGATCTAATAACAAGTGAAAATGCAACAGCTCTGCTCCTGAAAGACCTTACTCGGCTTACTATCACTTCAACACTTTCTACCTGCAAGTCGGAAAGGCTTTTTAGAGGAAAATAAGGAAGATGTCTTCCAAAAGTAAAATTTAAATGCTTCTCTGTTACAGTTAGCAGCAAATCACATTAATTGCTCTACTGTTCATTGTGATAATGATATTAATCAAGCTGCTCCCTGGATACTTGTGCAGATGTAATATGTAATTCTATGGAAGCTCCATTGTAAATTAGTGTCAATTAATCTTCACTTATTGCAAAATGTTACGGGAAAATTATATTTGTGGACTTTATGTAGGATCATATTCTTCTAATGTGAAAGAGGCCAAGCAGATAAAGAATGGAATTCAGGTGTAATGAGTAAATGCAGTTGTATATAGAGTGCACTTAACAATCTCACAGTGCAAAAACACAGGACACTCAGAGCTGTTGGAATTTCAGTGGCTTAATCAAGAAAATTTTGAGAGACATTGATATTGGGGTTAGGATTAATGGAATCCCTCGATGTCCTCATTAAATTTAATAAATCTGTGTAACAGAAATAATAATAATAGTTCACATGTATATTGCATTGCTCCTTTCATCAATGATCTCCGAGCCTGTTGTGAGCATTTGTGAATGGAGCATTGTTGTCCATCTCTGTGGAGTGACTGTCCTCCACCTGCCGCAGAGGATACCTTCTTCTGGGAGAGGGTCCTGCAGGAACATACCTGGCTCCAGGCAGTTGCCTGTGTGTCCCTGCTGCCTGCAGCTCTGCTGGCAATGTGGTGGGCTTTAATTTTTTATTTCTGATTCGTTAAGACATTTTACTCAGTAATTTCTAAGGCCCTAGTGCTACAGATTAGTCTTCTTTTTTAACATTCCATTTATATCTTTAGAAATTAACAACACAATATTTATCTACAGCTTGTAAGTTTTCACTCTAGTTTTTCAGCAGTAGCTTTATCCAATATTTATTCCATATTTTTAATTGTATTACAGTCAGATTTATGCTACTCAAGCTTTGTTTTGCTTCATTGGGACAGTTTGCTGAAGAAGTCACACAGCCTACAGTCCTCTAATGCTCATTTTAGAGAAATGCTACTTATCCTTATTTTTGCTGGATTTTCAGTGACAGAGACCTTGCTGACCTGTGATTTGTCTCATCAGATCAACCAATTAGTAACTGCTCACAGTTTTTGAAAGTTTCTTCAGCTGCTTTGCAGCAACAGCAATTGCTACTCCTGCACAAAACCTAAATCGTCTACACCTCTAGGATTTTACTTTATCTGGTGAAAACTGACCACTTATTTTTCAAATGTACTTCAGTTTCTCAACTACTATTGTGCTACTTTTAAATTCCCTTCTCATTTATTAGGAGTCCTGCTCTCTTCTACTTTATTATTTTTTGCCTAAACTGTGGAAGGTGTTAAGTTGTTCCTTTTCTGTTCACTTGGGCTATAAGAATGACTGGGCATATCCTTTCAACAGAAGGCTTTGCATGGTCGGGAAACTGCAGATCTGCTGGGAGCTAATTAATTTGTCATTTTCTGTCTGCACACTGTGCATAGTCTCCTTTGCTTGTTGCTGAAAAAGTTGTAGAGAATGAATAGAAGGGGTAGGACTTAAGGATTTTCTTTTTTCTCCCTGAAGCTATAGATTTTTGGCTTTGCCTCGAGGACTAGTTAGAGTTATGTCCCAACCCTTATTTAGAAGGAAGAAAGACCAATCATGTTTACTATCAGAGGGGAGAGGACATTTCTGACCTGCTGTGGACAAAGAATATTACAAAACCTACCTAGACATTCAACAGTCTTCTCAGCATCCTTTCAAGGCTGCCATATTTCCCCTTCACGCTTTTACTAACATGAACTTGTTCTGCTCTTTTTCTGCCTCTAGGTTTCCTTTTTGCTAACCAGGTTCGTTATTCTTGCTCTACACTTTCAGTCTTTCAGATAACCAATCAAATGCACATGTTCCCACCCTTTTACCTCACACAAGTTTTTACTATTAATTAACTTTGCCTCCAAGCTCTACTATTCACAGTCCAGTAAACAGCTAAGTCTAGTAAAGAAGACAGGAAAGGGTGGAAAGCTGGGAGGTCCATCTCCAGCATTTGCTCCCAGGTCAAACATCTTTCCTTACTTAATTATGCTCTGTAAAGTTATTTCAAATCATTGGATTAAAGCAGCTGTGCAAGTATATGGTGCAGTTAACTATATTGCATTTGTAATCAGGCCATAAAAGCAAAACCCTTGAACCACAGCTATATCGTTCCTTTGAATTTTGTTTCATACCAACCAGTGGTAATAGGTTCTCACTGTATCCAAACCTCCTGCAGTCTTTTTCAGCTTGCCCTGGCCAGCAGCCCATCATCCATTTCACAAACAAACGTACATTTCTCTGTGTATTTATTTTTTCCCTCTTTTTCATCCCACTGTGCAAGCAGTTAGCTATTAAATTCTTAATAAGCCCATCTAGTCCAGCCCACATGACTATTTTGCTCCTAATCAATTTATTCAGCTCACATAGAGTAATATATCATATTTACAATATCACAGCTATTTGTGTAGGAGTTATAAAAGGTAAGGAAGAATTTTAGGGAAAGAAAATCCAGTTGTAGATATTTGCTGGTTTTGTTGAGCTCCAGTATGTGGGGGTTTATGTCATCATTTAGGAGGGGAAATTTTAGATTTCAGTAGGCAGAGTTCAGATCTACCAAAGGAGGAACAGAAATGCATGATTAAACAAGCAGCAAATAATTTGGAAAAATATAATCAGACTTTTACAAACTGCCTTCTTCCAGAAGCATTTTCTTTTGTTTTACCACTCCTTGCTAGCCTTGGAGATGGACTTCACCCTGCTCTGTTATCACTCTAAAGTTAATTTATTATAATGAAGGAAAAAAAAACACAAAAGACTCAGTGACTCAGGTCAGAGAGGTGCCTATTCAGGCTGGATATTTTTGCAGGGTGACTTTTAAACAACTCTGCTGCTACAGCCTGAAGTCCCCACAGAGTGTGCACACAGTTAGCTCTCCACGTTTCCTGGGCCCCATGTCCCCTATTGTATGTGCTTGGCGAATACTTTTGGATCCAGGCAACCATCCAGCTCTACTCGGGATTTGACTGCAAATCAAACTAATAACTTCCTTGGCCTGCAGTGAAAAAAAGATAATAATGCTTTTCCAACCAGTTCATTTTTGCTATTATTAGGATTTATTGACATAACATTAGTATTAAGAGGCTCCTGGATTGAACCTTCCCCTCAATTCCCCCAAAGCACCACTCTTGTCACTGATATTTCTGCTTTCTAAATGTAACTACTCAGAGTTGAGCATATTGTACATTGGTGTTATCCCAATACATGACTATCGTATTCTTATCCTGCCATATAGATAAGGTCTATATGCAGGCTATCCAGAAACAGCACAGAGGTCACAGAAGCAATGCATGTACAGACTATCTTTTGTGTATGAATTGTACAGCATGAAAGGGTTAATTTGAGAGTGGCTTATGAGAAAGGTATAAGCTCCTAATACTTGTACATTAAGAAGCTTGACTTCTGCTATAGCTGCTATAGCTGCCACAAGCAAGCTGCAGCACACGCTTTGTTTCATTTCTGAGAGAAAAAGTCTCCTCTCAGAGATTCAAGAGCAAACTCTTTTCTTCATTTCCCTCTAATTCAAGCCTTCTTCCTCCAGACACACATCCATATCTCAAGTTTCTAGAAAGACTTTTCACTTATGCCAGTGTTAATGCACATACACCTGGAAGTTTTTAATTCTTTTACCAATTTCAGTATTTTTTATTCTTCATCTAGATACTGGGTTCTCCAGAAGGCTAGAATGGATCAGTTCTAGTAAACAGCACAGATGAAAACTGTTATGCAGTATTTGCAAGTGTTGAAATAAAATACAAATATGGTTATTACAGATTAAATCAAATCTTGCAAATACAAAAATTACCAAATTTTTATCTTTCAGGGTGAACACTGTAAAACTGAATGGGCTGTCGTGGCAAAGTTCTTCATTGTAACATGAGGGAATTGAGTGTAATATCAGCAAGTT